>NC_089819.1:54116334-54238839 GCF_029633855.1 Hoplias malabaricus
TGACTTAAATATGGGCTGTGTATTATACTCATTGGGTGCCGAAGTTAATCATAAATGTTATTTATTGACTAAACAGCATCTAGCAAGTAAAAAGCCAAAAGTAAATACCCCCTTCTTCACTCTGTAACAGTGTGTTTTTTGTGTCTCCAGGATCACGGCTGGTGAAGTTCTTCATGTTGGTGGTGCGGAACGCTTTTCAGTTCCCCTGTAAACAACACGTCTGCAGCTCCATGAAGTGTAATTCACTGGATTGTAGTGAGGTAATTATTGCTTTTTGTTGTTGTGTCTCGAGCAGGGAACAGAGCTCGAAGCTGCTCTGCAGACCATCCCCACAAAGTAAGTGTCTCCACCTCAGAGCAGTTAGAATTGGAAATTAGAATCACTTCACTGGCCACTGTGCTCTCACACAGAGGGTTTCTCTGCATTTTAACCCAATTATGTGCAGTGAAACACTCATTTATACACACTAGTGAACACTAGGGGGCAGTGGAGCACACATGTCCTGAGCGGTTGGCAGCAGGTTATTTTAATCGGCCCCTGGGGATAGAAATAACAACCTTCCTGTTACAAACCCAGTTCCCCTAAAACACTTGCCTCACTGTTTTAGTAGGTTGCACAGGCAGATTACTGGGAAAATCATATAGAAATAAAATATAAATATTTTATTACTATTTGTGTGAGACTGAAAACCTTTCTTGATTTATTATTTTTACATTGTGTTATTGGAGGAAATTTTCTGGGATCAACATAATTGATTGTATTAACTAAAACCTACTTTTACCAACATTCCTCAGAACAGAATGCCACAGCTTCCCTTTATTCCCTGAATATATATAGATATAATAACTCTCTCTCTCTCTCTCTCTCTCTCTCTCTCTCTCTCTCTCTCTCTCTCTCTCTCTCTCTCTCTCTCTCTCTCTCTCTCTCTCTCGTCTCACTCTCTCTCTCTCTCTCTCTCTACTCTCTCTCTCTCTCTCTCCTCTTCTCTCTCTCTCTCTCTCTCTCTCTCTCACTCCTCCTCTCATCTCTCTCCTCTCATCTCTCTCTCGTTACCCTAACAAGGGAGCACTGAAACAAAGGGACTATATATACACAGGACATTGACATAGGAACACCCTGGGACTGATAACGAGAGGGGCAGGTCTACAAAGGAGACACTGACGAGAGAGGGGCGGAGCTAAGGTGGCATGAGGGTGGAGACAGGAACAATAATAAACAGAACCACATGGTGGGGAAAACAGACACATGACAGGCCTTTTCAGGCTTTTACTTTCCGTTTGCTTTCTGCTGGTGAGTGAGAAAGTGATCTCTCTCTCTCTCTCTCTCTCAGCAACCCAGTCTGTTGATCTGACTAGCCTGAAAAAAAGTTTTTTTTTATTTTACTTTTATTGAACAAAATCCACAAACAAGAACTCCAGTGAAGTACTAAACATGGAGAAGCAGTGATTAGCTGATGCGCTGCTCTCAAACCAGTCCACTGAGAACATTAGAAAAGCCCAGACTTTAGACACGTTACGTCTAGCATTTCTTCATTTCATATATTTTATGCTCTAATTTACTGCCTTTTCTTATATTTTATTATTTAGGATTCAAGTACGCTGCTCATTGATCGTAGAACCCTATTGAAACTGTTCAGACGCGTTCTTCTTATTGTTACCTTTTCTACTGAACAAATGATTCTGGAAAAAGTACAGCCTCCAAACCTAGATGTGGTTCATGTAAGGGGCTAGATTTCAGATCATAAATACACGGGTCTTGCCTTGCCTTACTGCACTTGTTAATAAGTTAATAAGCATGCTCGGTGGATATTTTGTTTTGCTTTTCTTTGCCACAGCGCCTGATATAACATAGTCCCATGTTTCCTAATACGGCCATGTGCCAAGACTTCAGAAGTGGATGGCAGTTACAACAACAGCAGACGCCACGTCACACCCATCCACCGAGACCACAGTATCAGTCTCAGGGCCTCAGTCCATTTCACTTTCACTTACTCTCAAAACAATTAGTGTGTTTCTACAGCAGTGGGCCTTCTCATCCACTGTAGACTCCACACAATGTGGCCAAAAGTCTGCAGACAAACCGTAAACATTTACCATCTTATATTTCTGTACGATAAGCACACAAAGCTTAAACATGTTATAGTCAATAAATCAGCTCAGTGTACAGTGAGTGCTGTTTCATAAGTGCTGGGGAATTCAGTGCTTTTCCATTTTTAGAAGCGTCTATTTTACACACTCTATCAGATTAGAGTCTCCTGCACCTTCTATCACACCCGTTTTCCGACACAAGTCTCTCGGGCTCTCTGATTGGCCTTTACTTCCTCCTCAACCAATCAGCGGTTCGGTTCATCGAAAGGGGGCGGGGCTTGTGTGGAAAGTTTTGTGGAATATCAAAATGATAAACAGACAACGACGAGAAACGGAGCGCTGAAGACCGCACGGTTCACTTCTGTAAACATGATTGAAGGTTTGTGAGTCACGCTTTGTAAACCGTAAAGAGCGCCGTGGTGTGTTACAGATCACATTAGTTTTATTATTAAAACGGGAATTATGTCCGAGATTAAGGACCTATTGAATTCGACCTGTGTTTATTTCCCTGTTTATGAAGTCGTCTCTGATATCTGTGCGAACTGTGGTCTTACGGCAGTAAAATCACTTCTAGTGCTCGGGTTACACTTAAAGCGCGTGCACGATTAAACAGGTAACGCTACAGTAAGAAGATAAGTGTCTGGGGTTGGGGCAGTGTCCCCACAGTGACCCCTTCACTCCCACTTTCATATCAGTGAGCCATGGGGCATCCATGACTGGATCTGACCCAGTTTCCTGCTTGTCCTTCCTCAGAAAACTATATTAAAGCACAATTACAAACGTGTAACGTACTTTACCACCGCCTACAGTCTTTTTGGTTCATTATTGGTTATTTGCGAGTGACTTTGAGTAAATGTCCTCCTCTAATCAGCAACACACTGAAAAGTATCAATCACCAAATGCCCAGGTTCATCTGGGATGTTATTTACTGCAAGAACAGCATCCAGAAAGTGTGTAAAACATTTATAATGTATCTTCTGTATCTTCTACTAAGAGTTTTATTGTCGGACGCACAGCAGAAACGAGCCGTTACACTGTACAATTACATTCATACTTTCCTTAATCACATTTACAAGTTCTACAATTAGATAAAGAGGACTCTATCAAACAAACGACACAATGTCATTTATTTATTGAGGAAAATGACCCAGTTGTGTGTATCTCTGAGTGACAAAGGTATGTTAATGTTTGCTTTCAGTGTCTCATAAGACCCCTGTGTCTAATATTTGTGTCTCATTTGTTTTAGGTCAAAACTATGCAGAAATATGAAGAATGTTTCCAGCGCCACTGTAAAGAAAGCAGTGGACACTTAATAACCCCCTTCTTCACTCTGTAACCGTGTGTTTTTGTGTCTCCAGGATCACAGCTGGTGAAGTTCTTCATGTTGGTGCTTGGGAATGCTTTCAATTCCCCGGTATCCTTCATGGATCGACTCACGACACGACTGCAGCTCCACGAAGTGACTTCAGTGGATAAGAGCGATGTCATATTTGTTTTTATCCCTATTGTGTCTCGAGCTGGAACGGACATAGACGCCGCTCTCGGGAAGTTTCCACAAAGTAAGGAATGTAAATTGGATTAGAAATAAAAATACTGTGAGTTAAAGTCTGCTTAAAGGTCCAGGAAATCTGAGTCTGCGTTTTCTCAGTGTGATCTACAGAGTAACTGTAATCTCTGAATAACTTTCCTATGTTCCTCTAAATGAGACTGATGTGGTTAGACCTGCCCACACATCTCCTAAATAAGGGCATATATTCCCCTTTCCAGTGTTCTCCCTCTGTCTAAACAGCCCCTGTTCAGAACGCCCGCTTTCAGCACCTGTTCCTTTAAATGATAATGAGCCGCTCGCTGTTCACCCCGACCCCGAGCGCACAGCAGTGAGGAGCGAGGAGCAGAAGCTCTGGTTTTTAGCCGTTTTCTCAGAACAAGCCTAATTTCTCTCTGCTGATTCTTCTTCATGTTTTGAAACATCCAGTATACTGACACCTAGTGGGCTGGATTTCTAAAACATTTTAACCCACCCTCTAGATAGGTTATATATAACTTTAAATATTTAACTAACCCTTTACATGGATCATAAACTGTTTATTTGAGTAAAGTGACCTAACTCATTTAACTGGATTTTTTCTTTTACATAAAAATCCTACCACTCTGCACTTTAGCATTCGACGCTGATCTGATGTTGACTGAGCAAATAGCAGGTCACTTGTACAAACATTATGTTTCTCTCTCTCTCTCTCTCTCTCTCTCTCTCTCTCTCTCTCTCTCTCTCTCTCTCTCTCTCCCAGCTGCTAATCCTATTGTTATAGTGGTGCTCCACCACACATTTGATCCCCATTTCATGGCTCCAGACAGCAGATACATAATAAAGAATAGTAACATGTTCACCGTGGACTGTCTGCACCATGAAGACCGAGGCCTACTGAGATGTCTCCGTAACGACGAGGCTCTGAAAGCTGTCGCTGATCATCTGATCTCCCTGGGAGCTTTGTCTGTAACAGAGCATGCCCTGGTAATGCACCACAATTAAACTGTCTATTTAAATATCTAGGTTTCAGTGTTTAGGATTATTATAATAACACGCAAAAAAAGACCTTAAATATAAATTCCTCAATTTAAAAAGTGGCATATTCTCTCTGTTTTCCATGAGATATTGGGTTTTTCACAGTTCTGGCTCTTAATAAAACATCTGTGATCTGTTTGGTCAAAACACCACAAGGATCAAGCCCCGCAGCAATGTTCTCAGTGATTACAGGGCTGGGTGCAGCAGGAGAGTATAATGAGATACATAAGGCATATCACGCTTAATTCCACCTCCATTTTATAATTTAATAAACTATTCCTTTCAGCTAAATACAAACAGAGTGAGGTGTTACTGCAGAAACACTCAGTTAAGCTGAGAGTGTATAGAGTGTGAGGTATAAACTGAGGGAGTGCGTGGCGAGTAGGCGTCTGTGACCAAGTGGAGGTGCAGTACACTGCTGCATTGTGTGGTTCTTGTTGCATATTATTTCCTGTTTTTTAACGACCACTGACTGTGTTTTTGTGTCTTGTGTGTTTTTTCTCCTCAGCCTCAGCTGATGAACCGTCCTCAGTGGGTGACGCGAGCATGTACACGGAAGTCTAGAAATATCTGGATCCTAGTTGGGCTCCTTCTCGGGCTTATTTTGGAAGCGATCTTTGGGATCATTGGGACAGTGGGAGAGTTCCTTTTTGCTGCAGTTATCGGGGGAGTGATGGGGTACCTTATTCACTTCCGTGTTACTCATGAAGAAAAGCAACTTTTACCAATTACTCATTAAAGCTCGGAAAAAACAAAACAAAAATTGGAAGAAAATCTGAATTGTAAATAAAAGTTGTGCAAATAAGTTTAAAGGTGTTTTATTGGTGTAACGTAACAATGGAATTCAATATTCGAACATTCTCTTCCTCTTTTCTTGGGTTACGATAAATTGCGTTTTATTAATTCTGATGATTTCATATATTTTTTAAATGTTGAATTACAATTGTATGGTAAACACTGTTTTAAAACGTATTACACCTGATATATTCTTTAAGTGTAGCATTTGCTGCTGGTTGTAGTCATATTTTAGTCTATATATATATATATATATATATATATATATATATATATGTGTATGGGCCCATAGTACACACACACACACACACACACACACACATATATATACGCCAAAATAAATTCTTCAAATGTAGTCTCTGAAATGTATTTTACAAAGTTACTTATTGTCAGTACGCGCCTAAATACAATTTTAAAAGGAAGCTAACATTAAAATGTGTGTGTTCTCTTGTTGTGTAATGGATGAAGGGATGAAGTGTCAGGGCAGTCATGGCCCAGCTTTAAACACATTTATTTGTGTGTCATTAGTCTTGGTGTATAATGTCTGTTTTGAAAATCTTATTAAATATGAACTCATTTCCACCAAAGAAATACTGATTTTTTGTCTCTGTTTACATCAGGGAAAGGTCAGATGAGTTTCACCACACATTGTTTACACAATTCATTCATTCATTTGTTCATTCATTCATTCATTCATTCATTCCTACATTCTTCTTTAACTGCTTCATCCTGATCAGGACTGCACTGGGTCCAAAGCTTTCTTAGAAACACTGGGTTTCACACACTCACCCAGTTACTCTCACACACCTGTGGACAGTTTCACACACTCACCCAGTCACTCTGTGGACAGTTTCACACAGTGACTCACAAACTCATACCTGTGGATAATAACACACACACACACCTGTGGACAGTTTCACACATTCACCCAGTCACCCCTCTCGTCACCTCTCTACCTAACAACAGTTGTGTGTAGAGGGATCTGGGGAGAATCAGCTGCTGTTGCATTGTCCAGGTGGATGGTGCTGTACACAGGTGGAGGTTTAGGTTACTCCCTACTGTCTCCAGGAGTAGTCACAGCCAGAACTGTAGAAGTGTAAATATCATTCATTTACACTGTGGCAGCTGTTCATTAACAATCTCTGACAATCACACTCAGTCCTGAGCCAGAATTACAGCACATAGACATTTAAAATCATAGACTTTTTCTGTTCTGCATTCACAACATCAAATTACTGCTTTTGATTCTACGACATTTGTTTGCAGATGTGTTTTTAGTTTTGTAAAAGTTTCAACAAAAAAAATTCACTCCATAAAAAAATCGTCCACCAATAGGAAGTGTAAAGGGGCGGGGACTGACGAAATACGGGTGGGAAACTTAACCGAAAACGAAACCTAATTTGTTTATATCGCCGAAAGGAGCCGAAGGTCAGTGAATATTTGTATCCTGTCGTGTGCGCAGTTGTGTAGTTTGTAATAAACTTCGTGAGTTCTTATTCAGAAATAAGGCTGGAATAGTGGATGGGTGCAGCCTGTTCACTGCTGACGTTCCCCTGTGAACGGAGTCCTCACCGTGAACGCGCACTTACAGTGATGTAATGACAGAGTGAATAAAAGTGCTGCTTTTGTGTTAAAGCTGAAAAACACTAAAGATGAACGTGAATGTGAAAAGGCGCCTCGCTCCCTCTGTAGTGCACTTCTGAAGTGTTCTTGTTAAATTCTGGCTCTCGTTGTTTTGAGCCCTGTTCAAATCGAAACAGTGTGAAGCATTAATTTGGTGCAGGAGTCTGTTATAACCTCAGCGTGTGTGGTGCTTTTTTACGCTAGAAATTGTGTAATGACTGAAATAAGCGGATCAAAGCACATGCACTGAACCAGGGGTTTGTTACATCACACATAAGGAAGCAGTCGTATTTACTCGAGGGTCGTTGGAGGTGTAGAAACCACTGTAAGGGGTTAAATTGTTTGTTGTAATTGAAAAACTGAGAGGTGTAGTTAGAGGTTTAATAAATGTCCAGAGGGAGACTATAAATTCCTACATACTTTATGAAGTAGGGATGTCCCAGTAAACAAGGAATGTCCCTGGACGTTCAAAATAGGTCTAAAAGTAGTCTGTCCGTCAAGGACATATTTTAAACGTCAATGGACGTCCAAAATCCATCTTAATAAGTTAGTTAAGTGGTGACCAATCGCTAACGTCAGTGGACGTCCAAAACGCGTTTTATACAAGTAATTTATTTCGGGACCAATTAATAACGTCGGTGGACGTCCAAAATACGTCTAATAGTCGTCTTTTCAATGTCTGTGTTTGGACGTCTTTTCACCTTTCATTTTCAACCTTAAGAGAACGTTGATTAGACGGCAGTCATTACGTTATTTCAACGTTGAATCAACGGCTAATTGTTTACTGGGGATGTAACAATTTGAGATCCAGCCCTGAACAGACATGTTGCATTATTTCCTCAGTAACTGGCATCATGCCCTTTTAAGGATGCCCAGGTCTCAGCTGTTTCCCTGAGGCAAAAATGATCATCAAATGAGGCCCAAATGAGAAAATATATTATACAAATAATACAACCCACAAGTTAACACCATGCACTAAAATAACACTGGTACAAAGTAGGTCTATTATTAAACCTCATTACTGTATTCTAACAACATCAAATACTCAACCATAGCCTTTACCACCAAAGGCTTAACTTTAGACAAAGTCTGCTGACTCATGGGTGCTGCTGGTCTTGTGATCTTAAAGCTTGTGTTAGTATTTGCAGTGTTTGCACAATGCTTCATCAAATGTTTGTTTAGTACCAGGTGGGTTAGCAGCGTCTTTTCAAATACGCCATTCACTCTTTTATAGAACATCAGCCCCAGCCCAGTGTCCTTTACATGGGTCAGATACAGACTACAGGGTCATTACAGAGGTCTCTTCACCCTAGGTTCATTTGTGTTAATTAAAAAAGCTCCTTCATACAGCAGCTGATGTGACTCAGCACAGTTCTGGTGACACCCCCCAGCTCCAGCACAGCAACTCAACCTGTTTCTGAGCTAGGATTAGATCTTTGAAAATCATGAAAGCGTAAGAATGTGGCCCAGGAATGTGGTCGTTCTGGACCAGAGCTCCCCCTCAAGGCTAGGCCTGGTGTACCATCACAAACAAAGACTCTGTAATTATGTGTAAAATCTGGCCATAAATAGTTAAACACAATAATAAAATGCTACATTAAAACATGTACATAAGTGTAGATAATATTGAACGAGAAATGCATGCGGAATGTATATCTGTCAATATCTGGCAATTAATACAAATTTTACAAAACAAAATTTAAGAGGAAACCGTCTTGAAATTCATTCATTCATTCGTTCATTCAGTGACCGTTTATCCAGTTCAAGGTCACAGTGTGTTTAGAGCCTACATGGAATCACTGGGCACAAGGTGCATTCTTTCACAGCTATAAACACTTTTGAGTAGCCAGTCCATTTTGTGTGTTCCTGACCATAAAAAAAAAAATCCATTATAACATTACGACATTATGGAAAACGTCTTACGTGGGAAACTGCGGCAGCACGGTGCGCAGCAGGTAGAGTCGCAGTCACACAGCTCCAGGGACATGAAATCACACTCACTGTAAAAACGTCATTTGGGTTTATTCTAATGTTGGGTGTTATTTGTTGTTTGTGTTTGTCTTTTAGCAAATAAACACTTACTGTTCAGATAAATAGCTTTTTAAATCTCATCTTCTGGGGTCTAAAGCATTTGTACAGTGTTGTGTATTAAGATATTAAAAAGGCTTAAGACACATGAGGCCAAACGGCCACTCAAACTGACATTAACACAACACCACTGTACGGCAGCTGTACCTGTCTCTTCACTTCTTCACAGAGTTTATTTTCCCTGAACATCATTTGGAAGGCTAGCCCTAAAGCAGCTAACGCTATATAACCCTCTTCTCTAATCTGCCCCTGTGTGTTGTCTGTCTCTAGGATCAAGAAAGATGAAGTACTTCATGACGGCACATGGGCAAACCTTCAATTCTCACCTTATGTTTTTGGATCGTCTCCGTAATCGTCTTCGTCTTCGTGAAGTGAATTCTCTGGACAAGAGCGACATTGTTATTTCTTTTGTCCCAATTGTATCTCGGGCGGGAACAGACATTGAAGCTGCTCTTCAGGCAATTCCACAAAGTAAGAACATCTTTCACTGTAACGGTTACAGCTTTTTTTACAGCTTTTCTGAGAAGGTAACACCTTCTCAGAATTTAAGAAATGAGGAGGGTACCATTCATTGTGTGTGTTTGAATATATTTACTACTTCCCCACAGTGCATTAAGCAACAAACCAGTGTATACAAAATATTCAAGTCTATTTAAAATCACAAAATTAGATTGTCCACAAAAGTCCAGAGTCTCTTTTAGTCCAAGATTAAAAAAAAATAGCACAGACTGTCCTTTGGAGCAATGTGTCCAGTGATTTTAACCACGGAGCTTGTACTGAAGTAATCCTGGTTTCAAGGTAATGTAGGTGAGGAGATGAGGAGGTGATAATTGGGATGGATGGTTGCAATGGGATTATCTCCAGTACGAGATCGTTAAGCAGCAAGATGTAAAGAAAATTAACAAAACAAAGAGATACAAAGGAAGCAAATACAAAACTAGAACCCCAAGAACCTTTCTTCAATGAAAAGCACAAAGAACAAAAACTTTGATGAATACACACAAAGTTCAGCAAATAATACAGAAAATGAAATAATTAACTTATGTTGAGATTAAGAACAGAAAAGTTCAAACAAAAGTCCAGTGAGGAATGAAGCCACAGCATCCTCTAAACTAGCAAGCCACCATGTGGTTACCCCTAAAGGCTTATAAACTGGGCCTAAAACTGCCACTTAGTGGATGGGGTAAGTATTGCAATAAAACCGGCCATTACTGTCGCAACACCCCCTCAAAATGTGCTGTACTTTTCCCACAGAACCTAAGATTACAGATTCTTAGAGCAATAGTATTTAGAATATCAGGTTAATATTACTTAGATTATAAAACTATTTTTAAAGTTCTCTGTTGCTATGATACATCTCCGTCACAGCTAATGAGTGAATGTAGGATGTTCTGGAACTTAATCCAGAGCAAATATATTTTTGGGGTCAAATGACTGGTCCTTGGAGCTTCTAGTGAGAAATTACAGCCTCTTGTACGCAAACTGCCCTGAAATATATATCAGCTGTAGTAAAACTTCAGGATTATGGTTTTACTGACAAAAAGTGAATAAAACATTGCAATATAAAAAGAAAGAATTATTTGAAGAATTATTTAATGCTGCTGCAGTGCTGTTTTGCATTGTTGTCTTGTTTTATAATAAAATTAAATAAAGACATGCACAAAAACTATATATATATATATATATATATATATATATATATATATATATACACATTTGATTATCTGCCAAGCCACTTTTATTTTACAGATTAATAACAGCATTAAAATCATAAATAGGCCTACAACAGAAAACATGTTAAAAGTTATATTCTTCACTTAAACACTAATGGTACTCGAGTATGTTTAAATAAAACATAGGCTAAAGACTTTTTTTCATATTTATGGCTGCTTTGGAGAACAGCAGAAATGGTTATGTGAGGCATGGTGTGAAAAATATCATTATTTGATGTGTTTTGCAGGGGTTGAGGATTCAGGTAAAGCACCATTATCTGAACTATTACATTATTAGGGTAATAGCCGTATTAAATAAGGCCTCAGGACTTTTGTTTTTTGTCTTTGAAAGTGAGTGTAAACTTGCCAAGCACAAATACGTCCATCCACCCTATGGATGACTTGGTAACAGATTAAGCATTAATTTCTACTCAGTACCAGACCTGGCTTGCATCTCTGTGAATGGACAGTGATTTTAAACCCAAGTCTAAAAGCCACAGTAACATTTAAAAAGCATATTTGAGATCAATTTAAAGAATTGTTTGTGATCACTTAGGATCTAAAAGCAGGGATTTTAGGATTTTAGTCCATTCAGGCCAGAGCTCACGTGATTTCACTCCTCTAATTAACTGGTCTCAAAACAACTGATCATGTGTTCCTCCTGGTTGGCGAGCCACACACACATGTCCTTTGCGGATAAGATTGCCCACCCCTGATCTAAAGGGCATATTTTTGGTATTTTATGTAATTGCTACTTATAGCAAAGGATTGTGTTTTTTCCAAATTATATTTTTTTATCTGCAAAGAAACAAAGCACAGTGATGTGAGCTGTAAATGCTGCAAATATTAAAATCTAAAAGCACCCACTAGACTGGTGTTGACTGACTAAATATAAAGTCACTTCTAAACACATCTATCTCTCCTTTTTTTCCAGCAACTAAGCCTGTTGTTCTAGTGGTGCTCCACCACACTTTTAGTCCTCACTGCATAACATCAGAGAGCAGACTGAGTGTAAACAGGGAGAATGTGTTCGCTGTGGACTGTCTGTTCCATGAAGACAGAGGTCTGCTGAGATGCCAGCGCAATGATGAGGCTCTGAGAGTTGTCACTGATAATCTGACAGCTACAGGAGCATCATTCAGTTCAGAGGTGGGTTATAGAGGATATATATTGATAGGGAGTATAAACTGGCTCATTCAGGGACTATGAAACAACTTCATTTTAATTATCTGTAACCCTTATCCAGTTCAGGGTTGCGGTGGGTCCAGCCTACCTGGAATCATTGGGCACAAGGCGGGAACACACCCTGGAGGGGGCGCCAGTCCTTCACAGGGCAACACACACACTCACACAGTCACTCACACACTCACACCTACGGACACTTGAGTTGCCAGTCCACCTACCAACGTGTGTTTTTGGACTGTGGGAGGAAACCAGAGCACCTGGAGGAAACCCACGCAGACACAGGGAGAACACACCACACTCCTCACAGACAGTCACCCGGAGGAAACCCACGCAGACACAGAGAGAACACACCACACTCCTCACAGACAGTCACCTGGAGGAAACCCACGCAGACACAGAGAGAACACACCACACTCCTCACAGACAGTCACCTGGAGCGGGAATCGAACCCACAACCTCCAGGTCCCTGGAGCTGTGTGATTGTGACACTTTAATTTTAAATATTAAATTAAAATAATTTAAATTAAAATAATTTTAGTGGTAAAAATCAGTTATTCCTCCTTTAAAATGTCCTTGTCTTCTGTAGAGAAGTTACTTTTTTGGAGCATAAGGTTTTCTTTCTGTAGAGACTATAAATCACTCCTGACTATGCTCTGTAATAAGTAACCGCCAGGTTATTGTGAGCAGTGGTGCCCAGTCATACAAAGAGCCAGTGTAGCTGCCTGATTCATTCATTCATTCATTATCTGTAACCGCTTATCCAATTCAGGGTCGCAGGGGGTCCAGAGCCTGCCTGGAATCATTGGGCGCAAGGCAGGAATACACCCTGGAGGGGGCGCCAGTCCTTCACAGGGCAACACAGACACACACATTCACACCTACGGACACTCTTGAGTCGCCAATCCACCTACCAACGTGTGTTTTTGGACTGTGGGAGGAAACCGGAGCACCCGGAGGAAACCCACGCGGACACGGGGAGAACACACCAACTCCTCACAGACAGTCACCCGGAGCAGGAATCGAACCCACTACCTCCAGGTCCCTGGAGCTGTGTGACTGCGACACTACCTTCTGCTGCCTGATTTCCATCCATTAAAAAAGAATCTCCACCTGTGTAACAGTTGATCTCTGTATTCCTAAAAAAGATTTAACATGATGTTTTCTTAGTTGTAATAAAAACATGCAGCCACACTGCCACACCTTTGCTGATAAGATGGATATTTTGATAGTATTTAAGTTATCTAAAAATAAAGAAAATAACTTATCCATCTCCATATTTGTTGTAAAAATATTTACTCTTCTCCTGCACCGGGGCTACCGTGTCCTCTACTAAGATTTCCCAGGTTTTAAGATTAGGAAACCCACCTTCTGATATAGTAGTCATGTTGGATTATGACTGGTGTTAGTACATAGACTCACAAAAATGTGAGAATTGGAGTGTAGTGTAAGACATTGGCTCTTTACAATGATATTTAGAGTTGTTTTTACAGTTCTGTGCATATTGTGTGGGTTTTATATAATGTTTAATGATCTTTTCCTGTGTTTCTTTCAACAGCACCTGCCAGGTAATCAAGCAGGCATTTCAAGGATCAGACAGAAGAAAATATTAATGTGTCTGATGTGGTTTATAGCTTTTATTGCTGTTATTGTTGTGGTTGGGTTTCTAATTTACTCTGTAGTATATGCACATTATGATCAGATAAGTAAAGCTCCGAAAATGGTAAATGATGTTGGAAAGAAAACATAAGAGCAACAAGATCCACAAACGATATCAACGAGACCCTGTTATCCACATATTGTATGTAATTAAGTTGCTGATTAGAAATGTCAAAAAATAAATGTCTATCTTTTAAAGGCTGCATTTAGGGTTTTTTCCAACCCTTGGTTTCCTGTGCGCATTAAAAATGTCATATACAAACCTATGTAAAATGTGGACCTCAGACTTGATCAGCAAATCATCTCTGTCGTCAAAAGTATGGTCCTTTAAAATGCATATGAATCTTGTTATTCTGACCTGGATGTTCAGTTTGTTTCTCAGTGTTTACTGTGTATAAATCCTCCCAGAGTTTTGTCTCTAAGGCCCTGACGCCTCTGAGGCTGGTTTGAGATGGTCAGAGAAGCCAGGTCGTTGGAGTTAAATCCTAGGGAGGATTTTGTTATTGCTCTGTGTATGACCGCACGTAAAACAGGTGCTGACCTCACTTCTGAGTAAATGACCTGTTTTCAAAGTGAACTGTTCTGTAATAAACTGCATGTGATCACACCTAAATGTCATTTGAAAGCCTTTTTTTGCCTGTGACTGATATTTCTCAAGCTTGTGTAGAAATGTAAAAAGTGCAGTTCTTGACAGATATGTGAAAAGTAAATATTAAAAACCAAATGTTTTGTGAGTCGTAAGTTTCTTTAGAGACAGGTTGGTGAAACGGTGGAAGGGATACTGCAGTATTATATCATTGTGAATGGAAATGCAGTTATTAAACCAGAGACACCTCAGTCTGTGTATACAGCACACACAGTGTGTATCTTGTTTTACTACAATACTTCAAACATGGGGAGGACTGTGGTGCTGGAGGTGGTCTTACAACCACAGCCATCCAGCACTCTGGGGTACTGGGTTCAGTCCTCATCTCAGGTCACTGTCTGTGAGGAGTGTGGTGTGTTCTCCCTGTGTCTGCGTGGGTTTTCTCCGGGTGACTGTCTGTGAGGAGTGTGGTGTGTTCTCTCTGTGTCTGCGTGGGTTTCCTCTGTGTGACTGTCTGTGAGGAGTGTGGTGTGTTCTCCCAGTGTCTGTGTGGGTTTTCTCCGGGTGACTGTCTGTGAGGAGTGTGGTGTGTTCTCTCTGTGTCTGCGTGGGTTTCCTCTGTGTGACTGTCTGTGAGGAGTGTGGTGTGTTCTCCCTGTGTCTGCGTGGGTTTCCTCCGGGTGACTGTCTGTGAGGAGTGTGGTGTGTTCTTCCTGTGTCTGTGTGGGTTTCCTCCGGGGGACTGTCTGTGAGGAGTGTGGTGTGTTCTCCCTGTGTCTGCGTGGGTTTCCTCCGGGTGACTGTCTGTGAGGAGTGTGGTGTGTTCTTCCTGTGTCTGTGTGGGTTTCCTCCAGGTGACTATCTGTGAGGAGTGTGGTGTGTTCTCCCTGTGTCTGCGTGGGTTTCCTCCGGGTGACTGTCTGTGAGGAGTGTGGTGTGTTTCCCCTGTGTCTGTGTGGGTTTCCTCTGTGTGCTACGGTTTGCACCCACAGTCTGATCACACAAGGTGGAGTGATCACAGGTGTGAGTGTGTGAAACTGTCCACAGGTGTGAGTATGTGAGTGACAGTGTGAATGTGTGAGTGACTCTTATTTTAGAGCATGTGTGGAATAATGTACAAATAAACAGCACTGTGCAAAAGTCAGAGATCACACAGCATTTTAATTTCCTCTCAAAACATTAACAAGCTCCTTACCTCAGAAACCACACAGACGTGGTTTAATATTAAAGCCAGCTTTCGGATATAATGTGTGTTTTCGATATAAATGACCCACTTAGATCTCTCCATCGGTGCCATCCCTGAACATGGCCTACACCGTCAGAAACCTGCCTCTGTGGTGGTACCCTGTAGAGTACATATTCATACCTTTAATTAGGGAACAAACTTGTACCTTATTCTGTTATAATTGTAGATTTAAAATTGTGTTGATTTCATACACCATTGCATCTCCAGGACTTTTATTATGTTTTTTTTTTGTAATTAAAACTTATAACAAATATTCACCTCCTTCTGAAGAAGAGAATGTAATGAACACAACTGGACTTTTATACCACTGCTGTACGTTTAAAGGTACAGTCACACTCTGTATCTTTACTGATCAGAAATGTACCTGTGCAGTACCCTTTTCTCCTGACAGTGTACGTCATCTGAAGCTTATTGACAGAGTGAATGGAAAGTGGATGGAAACACGACTAATTTCACATTTTTCTGCTGATGTTTCTTTATTGCACCCTACTGAAACCCTGCTACTGTTATCACTGAGTTGGATGCTGAATGTCTCAGTGCCAGTTCTCCAGATCCTGCTGTTAGTGTTGTGTCTGATGATGAAGATAATGAGGAAGATGGACCCTCAGCGACTGTGTGTGTGTGTGTGTGTGTGTGTGGGGGGGGGGGGGTTCAATGTAGTTCTTTAAACTGCGTCATTTGAGCCAGAGACAAAGTTGCAACAGCGAGCAGCACAGAACAGCCCCACCCAGTCTTCAGAGCCACAAGCTCCCACTGGTACATTACCCTTTTATTTCAGTTTCACTTCTGATACTGAGCACTGACTCTGAAGGAAAAGTGTTTTGTTTCACACTAAAATCAGATGCTTGGCCCAAAAATTCACAGCAAAAACAACATTAACAAAATTTGAGTAAAACTTTGTGACTGAAGTAAACACAAAATCTCTAAATATCCAAAAACATGTGTTTATTTACAGACAGAAGCTGTCTAAAATGGAGCGTTGTTTTCTACCATCCACATCACACCTACAACAATCACTATTGCAGTCACTGTTTAACACCGAAGCAGAGAAGGCAATGTGTTCTTGTCGTTGTTTTGTGCTTCAGTAGAGGCACAGCATCCGTGATAACAATCACATTCCTGCTGTTATTCACTGCATCCATTGTTCCCTGCTAATGGCTAGTCAGATAAACACTGAAGTAAAACGGAATGACTTAGAGATCTGGTTCTACAGGAAAAACAAAGACCCTCTCAGGAGCACAGCAAGGGAAAGACGTTCTGTAAATACTGCATCCTCATCAGGATCGAGGGTGGGTGAGGAACATAAACAGAGGCTAGGCAGCGTTCATTACACTTTCATTTTACATTTACAGCCTTTAGCAGATGCTTTTATCCAGAGCGATTTACACAAGTGCTAGGTGTTCAGACAGAGTATCATCTCTAGTACAAACCGGTTAGAGTCCAAACTCCACTTGAGCTCAGACGCTGCCAGAACAAAGGCCTGTGCTGATAACTAGAAAGAACAAAACATTCATTCATTATCTGTAACCCTTATCCACTTCAGGTTCGTGCTGGGTCCAGGGCCTCCCTGGAATCATTGGGCACAAGATGGGAATACACCCTGGAGGGGGCGCCAGTCCTTCACAGAGCAGAACAAAACATAGCACTGTATAATTCAATAAACAGCATCTAGTCAGTGTTCATAACAAATGGAGATAAGCGCAGCAGTAGAAGAGGAAACACCTGTTTTTTTTCCCCTAAGGGATATTACTTCACTGCATTTGACCCATTTGTGGCAGTGAACACACAAACACACACACATAAGCAATTCTTCACAAACACTAGGGGCAGTGAAAACACACAGAACAGAAGCAGGGGACTGCTGACCACCTCATGATTTTTCTCTTGCCGGGGCCAGTAATTGAACTGGTGACCCTCCGGCCTCAAGCTCACGTCTCTAAAGGCAGAGGTATAAGTGCAGTAAGTCTGTTTCGGTGTGCAAGTTTCAGAGTTTGAAGACCGCTGCTGGAAATCAGTGGAAGTTTGTTCCACCATCTGGAAGCCTACCCGGTATCTCTGGGTGCAAGGTGGGAGCAGCAGTCCTTTGCAGGGCGACACACACTCAGACCTACAGACACTCTTGAGTCACCAATCCACCTACCAACATGGAGCATGGGAGTTTTGGAGCGTGGGAGGAAACCAGAAAACCCAGAGGAAACCCATGCAGACACAGGGAGAACACACCACACTCCTCACAGACAGTCACCCAGAGGAAACCCACGCAGACACAGAGAGAACACACCACACTCCTCACAGACAGTCACCTGGAGGAAACCCACGCAGACACAGGGAGAACACACCACACTCCTCACAGACAGTCACCCGGAGGAAACCCACGCAGACACTGAGAGAACACACCACACTCCTCACAGACAGTCACCCGGAGGAAATCCACGGAGACACAGAGAGAACACACCACACTCCTCACAGACAGTCACCCGGCGGAAACCCACGCAGACACTGAGAGAACACACCACACTCCTCACAGACAGTCATCCGGAGCGGGACTCAAACCCATAACCTCCAGGACCCAGGAGCTGTGACAGAGACACTACCTGCTGCTCCACCGTGCCGCTCTTATTATAAGATCATTTTTAGTTTAATTCAGATTTATTCGCTGCGTGTAAACAGCACATGCACACACTGATTTGGGAGTTTTATAGTAAAGTAAAGACATTTGCATCACATTTCCTTTTCTTTTTGCCCATTCACTACATAGGTGTTGTTCTTTTCTGTAAGTTTATTCACTATAACACTTTAGCTGTGATTGTATGTGTTTGTCTTGTTCACTGATCACTTACACAGTGTAACTTCATCACAGAATGACTTTACTGTGACCTAGCCCCAGTATATTCCTCCACCACCTGATTTCCTTGAAATGCTGAGGTTCAGAGAGGACCTTTGGGTGGGGTGAGTTAGTGAAAGTGAAAGATGTGCTGCAGCTCACTTTCTGTCTCTGAGGCTTTAACTCCAACAGCTTTAACGGCATCGTCTGTGGTTACACTCTTCTGTTTAAAATGGCTCATAACGGTACGTTCTTTTTAAATAAAATGATAAGCTTGTGTATAACTGATAATGGGGGAGTCATTAGAGACAGACACTGTTACTGAAGGCCATGTAATAATGTTTATAAATATTAGAAATCACTGCTATTGATATATGTGTATCTCTGTCTGTAACAGATTGGTTAGTCTTTGGTTTATTAATTAACCCCGAAAGATTCCTTTAAAAAAGCTTTATTAAAATATATATATTTCATTTTGTTGCACAGACATTGTATCTGAATGTAAGATGTATTACTATGTATTTATGAACTTATCTGTAGCTATGGTAGTTATAAATATAATAAGTGAATAATTCAACAATTTCTAATAATAATTCTTATTTATTTGTTTATCTTCCATTTCCTCATTTTTTCCTTCTAATGTTTAGTTTACGTCATGGCCTTGGGAAACACTTTGAATTCTCACAGGACTTTTATGGAACGACTAAAGCATTCATCCAATATACGTGAAGTGGAGTCTGTGAATAACTGTGATTCCATCTTCGCTTTTGTCCCCATCGTGTCTCGCACTGAAAGAGACATTGAAGCTGCTCTTCAGAAGATTCCTGGTAAATAGGGGACATTATACATGATATAAAAAGTGCTGAAATCTACATTAGATGATTCTGATGGTTCTGCAGATAATTTATTTCTCGCTTTCTCTGTCCTAGCGAACCGGCCTGTGGTCCTAGTGGTGCTCCACACATATGATCAATACTCTGTAGTCCCAGACAGCAGACTCAGTGTAAAGAGGAGGGATGTAGTCACTGTGGACTGTCTGCACCATGAAGACAGAGGTCTGCTGACATGCCAGCGCAACGACGAGGCTTTGAGAGATGTAACTCAGTATCTAGCAGAACGAAGTCCACCCATTCTGAACCCTGGACAGAAGGTAAGCAAAGGCTCAAAGTGCTGATTCCTTGAAATTCTGCATGTTTGTGTACGGCGAGGTTCCCCAATTACTCACTAAAAAGTACCTCAAGGTTGAACTGTCGTACTTACTTCATCTGATTTTAAGTTTCACTCTCTTTTCCCTTGCCTTTAATTTTAGGATCCGTGGGGGAGACAGAGAACAACATAGTCTGGTCCAAAGACAACCCCAGGTTCTTATCTTCACTGATGCCGTATTTGGTGAGTTTCACTAAAGTAGAATCACTGTCACAAACTTCATATCTACAAATTATTTTCTTTACATTGAATGAAATGTTTAAAATAAACAGACCAATGGGGTCAGGAGTTTGTTGCACTGAAAAAAAATGCCACTTTGAATTTACTTTTTTTCTTTTTTTACATCAAAATGTTGCATGAAATTAAACCATCTATATCCAGAGATTTAATCTGATAGATTATTTTTGATTTACAAAAAAGCAAATTCAAAGTGGCATTTCTTCAGTGTAGAGTGGGTCCCCGGGTTTAGACCAGAATCTCTGACACATCCAGACCACTAGGCGTCAGTATAACATCTATTTCAGAACAAGACGAAGAAAGTCACTGATTATATTTTACCTTTTCCTGTAAATCTGAGTCTTGTTCGTCCAGCAGCAGAGTAAATGTTTTTAGTTCTGTACAAATGATCTGTACTGTTCTTGTCCTCCTGCAGAGCCAGAGATTGCTGGACATAATTGGCTGGGCATTTGCTGTGCTGACTATGATCCTGGTATACAGCCTCACTTCTCTGGAGTATTTTCACTTCACTTGGTTCGTTCCCTGGCTGCAGCTCCTCTTGGCTGTCGTTCTGGAGAGAACTGGCTACGGAAAGTGGACTCCTCTGTGTATTTTCTTTGTAAATTTCTCAGTGTTGCTTTTCTTCCTCATTAGCCCAAAGGCCAAAAACACCGAGGCGTTCACACCTTCAAACAAAGTTGATATGAGAGCAACTGATAGCAGTGCTTTGATTGCTGAAAGACTGTAATCATGTAAAACACTCTACTGCAGTTGTTCATGAACAAACATGACACCAACATGATCACAACATAATCCTACATTAACGGTTATAAAGATTTTGTCACGCCTTCGTCCTGTCAGTCTGTTGTCCCCGCCATGTGCTTTATTTGCACATGGCTCTGTTTTGTTTATGTTCTAGTCTCCGCCTTTGTCCCGCCTCCTCGTCTGTCATCTGTTAACCCGTCCTTCTCGTTATCTGTCTCAGGTGCGTCTCGTCAGTGTCTTGTATTTAAGTCCCCTTCCTACACTTCCTGTTGGTTGGTCATTGTTCTATAGTTCTCATGTTCTCTCGTTCTTTGTCATGTCAGTCGTGTTATCCGGTCTGTCTCTGTAAGTTTCCACGTTGTCGTTTCATTTCCTGTCGTCTCGTTCTTTAGTCTGTCTGTCCCGTTTGCCCTGATTTGCTCCTCGTGTCCCGTTTAACCTGTTTGGCTCCCTGTTTGTTTTCGTTATGTTAAAGTCTCTTTGTTTTGTTATTATTCTTCTTTATTAAATATACTGTGCTTTAGCGAATGCGTCCGCCTCAGTCAGTCCGCTCCGTGATTCCTGACAGAATGACCAACCCCCAGGACGCAGCTAGCGCAGACTATTATCTCAAGGGATGTGCCGTTCGCCGGACTCCATTCCGCACAGGCCCCAAAGATCCTGTGGGGGAGGCTTTGAAAGCGGCCTCGGAATGGAGTCGCCGGCTCCAGCTCCTGCCTGGCGCTGCTCCGGATCCTATAGCGGAGGAGTCGACTCGGGAATCGAGTAGTTGCGCCAGCGGGAGTCGAAAGAGTCTGCGGAAGAACCGTGCTGGAGTTCCCCCCTCGCTGGAGGATTACCCCCTCAGGTCCGGGGAAATTTTTGGGGGGGCGTTAAGGGTAGGGGCTGTTAGCCTCACCTCCGTACCTCTGAGGCCTGAGGCTAACAGGGGCGCACCTCGAGGTGATCTAATGGGTGCGCCTGTGAAACCCCCTAAACCCTTTACAGCTCCAGCGCGAGCCAGGCGAGCAGCACAAACCCCTGTCCTCGAGAGTGCGGCGCGCGCCTCTCCTGTCTTCGTGAGCGCGACGCGCGCCTCTCCTGTCTTCAGGGACGACGTCGCTGCAGGTTCCCCTGCCTCCGAGGACGACGTCGCTGCAGGTTCCCCTGCCTCCGAGGACGACGTCGCTGCAGGTTCCCCTGCCTCCGAGGACGACGTCGCTGCAGGTTCCCCTGCCTCCGAGGACGACGTCGCTGCAGGTTCCCCGGCCTCCGAGGACGACGTCGCTGCAGGTTCCCCGGCCTCCGAGGACGACGTCGCAGGTTCCCCTGTCTCAGTGATGGCGGCACCCGCCGCTCCAGTCCCCGTGATGGCGGCACCCGCCGCTCCAGTCCCCGTGATGGCGGCACCCGCCGCTCCAGTCCCCGTGATGGCGGCACCCGCCGCTCCTGTGTCCGAGACTACGGCGGCACCCGCCGCTCCTGTGTCCGAGACTACGGCGGCACCCGCCGCTCCTGTGTCCGAGACTACGGCGGCACCCGCCGCTCCTGTGTCCGAGACTACGGCGGCACCCGCCGCTCCTGTGTCCGAGACTACGGCGGCACCCGCCGCTCCTGTGTCCGAGACTGTGGCTACGGCCTCTCCTGTCCCCGTGACTGTGGCTACGGCCTCCCCTGTCCATGTCCGTAGGTCGGCCCGAAGGACTTCAGGGCCGATCCCCAGAACTGTGCCCAGGCTGGTTCCTCAGACTACCCCACAGACATTAGCCAGTCCTGGGCATCCACCTGTTACTTTGGTTCCCTTGTCTGTCCCTGTCCTGGTTCCCGTCTCTGTCCTTGTCCCTGTACCCGTGTCTGCCTTTGTGTCTGTCCCGGTCCCTGTCATGGTGTTTGTGTCTGTCCCCCTGAATGTCTTGGTCCCTGTTCCCCTACCTAGTCCAGTCCAGTTTCCTGTTAGTCCTGTCCAGGCCCCATTTCAACCCTATGTCCCGTCTCCTGTCCAGTCCTTGTTTCAACCCCCTGTCCAGTGTCAAGTCTCGTCTCCTCTCCAGTCACCGATTCAACCATCGGTTCAGTCTCAAGTCCCGTGTCCTGTTCAGTCCTCGTTTCAACCCTCAGTCTCGTCACATGTCCGGTCCCCTGTTAGTCCTGTCCAGTCCCCGTTTCAACCCTCTGTCTTGTCTCCTGTCCAGTCCCCTGTTAGTCATGTCCAGTCCCCGTTTCAACCCTCTGTCTTGTCTCACGTCCAGTTCCCGTATCCGTCCAATGTCCAGTCACCTGTCTTGTCTCCGGTCCAGTTTCCCTTTCAATCCCCTGTCCAGTCTCCAGTCCAGTCTCCGTATCCGTCTAGTGTCATGTCACCTGTCCTGTCTTCTGTCCAGTCTAACGTTCCTATCCTGTCCCCTGTCTCGTCACCAGTCTCTGCTCCCGTCCAGTCCCAGCACCCAGTCCTGTCATCAGTCCCGTCTCCATTCCAGTCCCCTGTTCTGTCACCTGTTCGTGTCCAGTCTCCGTATCCGTCCCACGTTCAGTCCCCTGTCTTGTCTCCAGTCCAGTCTCCCGTCAATTCTCATGTGTCCACTCCTGTCCTGTCCAGTCCGTTCTCGTCTCTTGTTACCCCCCTTTGTCAGTCTCCTGTCATGTCCCATGTCCCGTCTCGTATATTCGGTCCTGTCGTGTCCCCAGCTCCTGTGTCGGTTCCCGTCCTGTCCTGAGTCCTGTCTCACTTGGTTCCTTGTCTTGTCTTAGTCTGTCTTGTTTTCCGTGCCCTCTCCTGTGCCAGCTCCTGGGGGGTTTAGGAGTACGCGCCCGGGAGTTGCGCGTTCTTGGGGGGGGCATCTGTCACGCCTTCGTCCTGTCAGTCTGTTGTCCCCGCCATGTGCTTTATTTGCACATGGCTCTGTTTTGTTTATGTTCTAGTCTCCGCCTTTGTCCCGCCTCCTCGTCTGTCATCTGTTAACCCGTCCTTCTCGTTATCTGTCTCAGGTGCGTCTCGTCAGTGTCTTGTATTTAAGTCCCCTTCCTACACTTCCTGTTGGTTGGTCATTGTTCTATAGTTCTCATGTTCTCTCGTTCTTTGTCATGTCAGTCGTGTTATCCGGTCTGTCTCTGTAAGTTTCCACGTTGTCGTTTCATTTCCTGTCGTCTCGTTCTTTAGTCTGTCTGTCCCGTTTGCCCTGATTTGCTCCTCGTGTCCCGTTTAACCTGTTTGGCTCCCTGTTTGTTTTCGTTATGTTAAAGTCTCTTTGTTTTGTTATTATTCTTCTTTATTAAATATACTGTGCTTTAGCGAATGCGTCCGCCTCAGTCAGTCCGCTCCGTGATTCCTGACAGATTTATTCCAGTAATCAAAAATACTGAATCAGGGGACTGAGGACTTTTCTAACTCTGTTATTTTGCTTTTTTAATTTTCTTGTTAATATTCTGAACCGTTTTATTTTTTCTCATTGCTTGAATGTTGGAAGGCAAAATATGTAAATAACACTGGAGAAAGATTTATTTGTTGTGAGCTTTTATTTCTGGCTGTAAAACTAAAAAATGACTGTTTCAAAGGGGTATGAAATCTCTCTATAGGCTCTGTATATATATATATATATATATATATATATATATATATATATATATATATATATATATATATATATATATATAGTGGAACCTCTACCTACGATCTTGATCCGTTCCGTGACCCGGTTCATAAGTAGAAAATTTTGTTTCTCGAGTCAATTTTCCCCATTTAAAATAATGGAAAAGCAACTAATGTGTTCCAGTCCCCCCCCAAAAGTCACCCTTTTTGCACTGATATATGTTTACAACACTCTCAAATTAGTAAAAAAAATACGTGGTGTTACTAAAAATAAAAGAGAAATACAGTGGTAACAGTAATAAAAAAGAAATAATAAAGTTGTAAGTGGTTACACATCGCTACCTTGAAGACGTGACGACTGGCTGGAGGAGTAACACAGGCACTGGCTGTATGACGGGAGGTGGGGGTGGGGGGAATAACGGAGAGTAGGCGGTGAATGTGGGGAGACGAAGTGTAGATACGGCTTAACTTAGCACGAATTTCGATTTACACTAATGCTAATTTGCTAAAGCTACAATTTGCTAATCTTAAAAGCTCACTGAAGTCTGGGCGCTGGGAGACTCGCCTGTTGGGGTCAGTGGCCGTTTCCAGCCGCCGGCTCGGCGGAGGCTCGGGTTTGTTTCGTTGTTTCGAGTCATGGTTCGTTGGTGGAGGCACCAAATATTCAAATGCCTGGTTCGTATCTTGAAAAGTTCATTAGTATAGGCGTTCGTTAGTAGAGGTTCCACTGTATATAAATGTATATATAAACACTCTCAATCTCTTGCGATTTATACAAATTTCAGCCAAAATGCAGCATTTCAGAAAATAATTGATAAATGTTTTTTAAATTTATTTTATTTATCTAAATTTATTAACTGTCAAAGGACTGGCACCCCCTCCAGTGTGTGTTCCCGCCTTGTGCCCAATGATTCTAAATAGGCTCTGGACCCTTGCCACACCAAGTGTCCACTGATTGCACACAGTGACACAAGCCTCAGGAGGATGGGGTTGCGCATGTGCTTCCCTTAAAGCCAAGGTTATACTAAATGACTTTTAGACCAGTTTTAACCCCGATTTAGAGTTGAGCTGAGTCTGAGCTTGTGGGCTGCAGATTCAGGTGCAGACAGAGTGTAGTGTAAAATGGGCCCAGACTCAAATCTCAAGTCACAGCACATCAGATGTCTTTGGAGTAGATGCTTTCCTACCCTCCTCCAGAAGGTACATAGCACAGTGCTAAGCAAAGAGCAGCAAGGACAGAGTCTCTGTTCTCCATGTTACAGCTCAGTGAAGTGATTTTGAAGCTGTAATTTTAAGGTGAAAATATTAAATTGTGTTACTTTAAAATCTCTGTTTTGTCTGTATACTTGCAGAGTACAGTTTGAGTTATTTCTGTAATTTTTAGACATCTGTTTCTTAAACTAGGGTGACCAGATGTTCTCTTTTACCCGGACATGTCCTCTTTTTTAGACTTAAAAAAATGTCCGGGCGGAATTTGACAAACGTCCAGGATTTTGTTTTTCTAGAGCTTACATAGAACTTCAAGAAGCGTTTCGTTCACAAACTAGTTCCCCCCCCACACACTCTGTTTGGTGCGCTTGAGTGAGAAGGTGGAGTGATGAAGTAGCCTAAAAACCTCTGATTGGACGGTCTGACTGTAGAGCTGACGTTATTGGTCGATAACCTTCTCTGTAAACATTTAATTGGTCAGGCTGCACATCAGTAGTCCTTGTTTACGTCAGGTAAAGCTCATGTATCTACCCTCATCTCCAGCAGCTATGCCAAAACGTAAATGTAAGTTCTTGGATGAATTAAAAATGAAATTTCCATGTTTTGTGTTCCAAATAATGGAGTAAAGGACCTAAAAGGACACATAGGATCAGCCAAGAATACAACGTCAGCGAGGGGTGAGAGCTCATAACCCCCCAATCCCCCACCCGAGACGTGTCCTCTTTTTCACCATCTAAGATCTTTTCACCTTACTTAAACAGGCTACGGTTTTGGTTTTCTGACTTTTCCCCTGATACCTGTTTTTGTCTTTTGGAATGGTACTAGGGATGGGGGGTGTCCACATTTTTCATACCGTCTCAAAACAACTGACTCAACTGACTCTCACCCTCGGTGGGTGATTTGTGATATCTACTGATCGGAAAAGCGTGTATGTGAATGAATATTAGTTACTGATGACTCAAATACATCATTTTGTTAATTCATGAAGTGATTACTTACAATCTAATAATCTAAATTGTTGGTTTTAGGCGAAGAAACATTTCAATTGTTTTAGCGAGGAGACTTTATTCGTTCGTCTCCTAGCAATGGTGCTACTGTGTGTCGAGTGGAGAGCTGTGTGGAGCAAGGAGATTTGTTCATGTTACGGTTTTATTCACACATAAAAAAAAGGAATGGCAGATTTTCATAATGTAGTGGAGTAAAAAGTAAGATATTGGACTTGGAATTAAAGTAAAATGTCTGCCACAATGGAAATACTTCAGTAAAGTACAGATACATGAAAAAAGCACTTAAGTACACTAACAGATTACATTTACTTCATTACTGTCCACCACTGGTTGTCTGTAAGCAGAGAGATGGTGGGAGAAGGGAGTAATTCTACCCATCCAGAGAGTGAGGTCAAATGTTTGTGTCTCCACTGCTACACAGACTTTATATTCTTTAAACAGCACACGGAAAGCTATCAATAAAGCAACTGGCAGTAAATAACTCTCTTCTCTAATCGGCCCCTATGTGTTTTCTGTGTCCAGGAACAGGAGAGATGAAAATCTTCATGATGGTAAAGGGGACAACCTTTAATTCTAATGTCTCTTAGAACGTCTTTCTCTAAGTGCAGGAGTTTCAGAAGAACACAGCGACGTCATTATTTGTTTTTGTTGCAATTGTATCTCGGGCAGGAACAGACATTCAAGCTGCTCTTGAGGAAATTCCACAAAGTAAGAAAATTCCTCAGTGCAATCTGCACGTTACTTCTCCTCACAACATACTGTTGTGCTTAATTTTGTACTAGTGCCACTCTTTTTTTTCAGCTGTAGTGAAGATGAACAGATTATTAATTTTTAATAAAAGATATTATACTTTTTTGGGACGCAGAAAGACCTTTCTCCTCTCAGTGTCTCTTCTCATCACACAAGCAGATGGGAATGTGAGATACCCAGAGCAGAGTCGTAAAACCTCACTCCAGGACGGTTTATGACCCAAGGTTACAGGGTCAAGAGAGGCATCTTTTGGAGACACTCCTAAGGATCTGTTTATGCTCTGTGTAAAACTGTTTAATTAAGAACTTCTCAAACTATAGAATTAAACCTTAATTCCCATTGGTTTAAAACAGTTTGAAGTTACATATGTGTACAACTGTGTGAAATTAATTCCATTTAGACAAATCAAAATGGGTGGAATTAATTTACATATAAAAAGGTGATTTAAAACATATGAACTTATATAGAACCAAGGGTGCCACATACTCTCTGTGTTATTTGGTTAAGAATTATGTAAAACATGGTTTGTCTGAGTAATATTACTTGTGTGTAACATATAATCTTTTATATTCCAAAAGTATGATTCAGAATTCTGGGATGGTCATTCAGCTGGGATCGTCTTTGTCTTGTCAAGGGTCATAAATTTTATGTGATGTCACTACCAAGGTAAAGGAAACAGCCAATCAGGGCAAGAGATGCTCCAATCCTCAACCCCTGAGGACCAATCAGGTATTCAAGGCGGGTTTTGTAAATACTGTTGTAGTATGATATGATGAATGTGTATTAATTCCTAATATGAAATTTGACTGTATAATCCCACTGACCTTGCTGTTCACATTCATCTCTGCATTGTCAGCTCAATGCTTCTAGAAAGAAAGCATGATCTGAAAGGGGGGATCTGTAGTATGATATGATGAATGTGTATTAATTCCTAATATGAAATTTGACTTTCTGAGAGTTTTATTTTAAATAACTTTAGCTCATCTCTGAGACATCTCCACACAAGCAGATGGAAGGTGAGATAAACCTTCAGTGCAGGCTCGTAAAACCCCCTCCAAGGACCCTTTTTATGACTTAAGGACCCACAGGGTCAAGAAAAGAATGCAGAAAGACACACAGACTCAATCTTCATTGAAACTCACAAAATGTCCTCTTACACCTTTTTAAAGACTGTTAACTCTAAAAGACTCAAACATCACAAATTTCTTACATGGAAAACAAGTTGTATATGGGCACAACTGTTTGAAATTAATTCCATTTAGACAATCAAACCAGGTGGGATTAATTTACATGTCGAAAAATCAGAACTGTCTCCTGTCTGCTTCTCGGGTTAGAGTACGCTGGCGTCGCTCTGTTGACTGCCGCTTCTCCCCGTATGTTTTGTTTTGTTTGATCCCCGTTCGTGCTGACTTTGTGGATTCCCGGTTGTAATCTTCGCGGTTATTCGACTGTCTTCCCCAACCCTGCGGATTCAGGCCGGCTTGCACCGAGGTTGTCCTGCCCTAGCTCTCTGGATTCCCGGCCGGTTAGCTTTGCTGCTGTCCTGCCCAAATCTGCGGTTTTCGGCTGCTGTTCCAGTTAGTTTCGCCCGCTGTCCTGCTCCAACTTTGCGGATTTCGACTGCTGTTCCAGCGGGCCTCGCCGCTGTCCTGCTCCAACCTCGCGGATCTCGGCTTCTGTTCCAGCGGGCCTCGCCGCTGTCCTGCTCCAACCTCACGGATCTCGGCTTCTGTTCCAGCGGGCCTCGCCGCTGTCCTGCTCCAACCTCGCGGATCTCGGCTTCTGTTCCAGTGGGCCTCGCCGCTGTCCTGCTCCAACCTCGCGGATCTCGGCTTCTTTTCCGGCTGGCTTCGCTGTTGTCCTGCTCCAACTTTTCGGATCCCGGCTACTGTCCCGGTTAGCTTCGTTACTGCCCTGCCCCAAATCTGTGGTTCCTGCCTACAGTGTCTGCTAGCACTGCGGCTATGCAATTACTTTGCTCCAACCCATTGATAATGCACCTGCTATCTTCTATGACTCTATTGCTGGCTATTCCACTTTTTCCCGTCCTTGATTGCCCCCACATGAACCCAGACCCCCTGTTCAACTCACTGTTTGTTAGTTATACGGCTGATGAACTACGTAAATATAGGTATTCTCACTGCCTTTCCAAACATTCTGCTGTTGCTGCCTGCAGAGCTGGTATACTCAACCGGCGACGCTATCTTCACCATGGCTCAAGGTTAAATCGCAATAAATCTGTACACTATACCAATGGTAGTAACATTTGCTCTTTCTGGACACTGTCTCGCTCACCTTCTCATTCTACAAAATGTTTTTCTAATCTGTCTAATTTACGCCCTCTTACCCCTGTTCCCCCTAGTTCCTCGTTTGCCCTCCTTAATGTCCGCTCACTCACTAACAAATCTTATCTGTTGCAAGAATTAGTATTGGACAATTCACTTGATCTACTTTTCCTAACAGAAACATGGCAACAACCAGGTGATTACTATTCTCTCAACCAAGCAACCCCACCCAACTTTAATTATGTGCAAAAACCACGTTCCTCAGGTCGTGGGGGCGGTCTGGCAGTGATCTTTAAAAACAATCTCAGAATTACTGAAGTTGTTTTCTCATCACCATCATCTTTTGAGTATCTTGCAGTCAAAACACCTGGCTCTATTACTGTACTCCTCATCTATCGCCCCCCCAAATCTAATTCATCCTTTTTCTCTGAACTATCTGAGCTACTCACTCTCGCTAACTCTTCTTCTTCTCGACTGTTGCTACTTGGTGATTTCAATATACATGTTAACACTCCTGACAACAAGTTTGTGACTGATTTTTTAGCTCTCCTTGACTGCTTTTCCTTCACTTAACATGTAGATTTTCCTACTCATGACAAAGGTCACACACTTGACCTAGTCTGTTCTTCTTCTGTCCTGGTTCACAACCTTCATCCTCTCCTGTTTCCACTCTCTGACCATAAGCTCCTTCTATTCTCTGTCCCTATGAATGTAGCTCACCAATCTGTTAAAAGACTTATCTCTTTCCGTAATATTAAATCTGTTGATCCCTGTTCCTTCGCTCAGTCCATCAATATGAGCTTTCCTGTTCTCACTGCTCCATCCTCTCCTGAGGTACATGCCACAATGCTTAACTCTGCTCTTTCCGCGTCCCTCAACGCTTCTGCTCCTGCGAAAACCAAATTGGTCTCTTTCACCACTTCTGCTCCCTGGTTCACCACTGAGCTGCGCGCTATGAAACAAGCCGGACATCAGCTTGAAAAGCTGTACAAAAAAAAACAAATTAACGGTGCATGCTGATGCTTATCTGCAACACATGCGCAAATACAGAGATTCCTTACACACCACCAAGTCTAGGTATCTCTCAGGTCTTATTAATAGGCCTAATGCTAACCCCCGTAATCTCTTTACAACAATCTCTAAACTTTTCAAAGCCCCTGGCAGCAACATGACACCCTCCTCTGAACTCTGTAACTCCTTCTTACACTTCTTTGAAGATAAAATTTCCAATATTAATAACTCTCTTATGATTATCTCATCTAAATCCACCTTTCCTTCCTCACTGTCTCCACAGCCCTCAGTCTGTTCTATATCCACGCCCTGTTTTTCTGATTTCAGCCCGGTTACTCCTTCTCTTATCAGTGATATCATTACCCATTCTAAAAGTACCACCTGCTCTCTTGATCCCCTCCCTACCTCACTAACGAAAGGCTGCATGACTGCTTTGGTCCCTCATCTAACCTCTATTATTAACCATTCACTGTTTTCTGGCTATGTCCCCTCAGTTTACAAATTAGCTGCAGTTCTATCCTTAAAAAACCTGGTCTTGACCCAGCAAATCTAAATAATTTCCGTCCGATTTCAAATCTTCCATTTTTTTCTAAAATCCTTGAGCGTGTCGTAGCCACCCAGCTGACAACATATCTAGAATTCAATAATCCTCGACTATAATAATAATAATATTATATCGATAATAATCTCCTCGACTCATTTCAGTCTGGTTTTCGCCCTCACCATAGTACCGAAACTGCCTTGGTCAAAGTTATCAATGATCTGCTGGTGGCTGCAGATACGGGAGCTCTAAGTATTCTGGTCCTCCTTGACTTAAGTTCTGCCTTTGACACAGTAAATCATGCCATCCTCCTCTCAAGACTGCGTGAGCTGGGTGTCACTGGCTCTGCCCTTGACTGGTTTAGATCTTACCTAACAGATCGAAAACAATTTGTCACACTTTCTGGACATAGTTCAACAATTTCAGCAATCTCACAAGGGGTCTCACAAGGCTCTGTCCTTGGCCCATTACTGTTTATTGTCTATGTACTTCCCCTCGGCCATATTATCCGTCACTTCAATCTTGATTTTCACTGTTACGCTGATGACACACAGATTTACCTCCGGACCAATACTTTCAACAACCCACCACTCTCCAAATTGGAACTTTGTCTCTCAAAAATCAGGCACTGGATGACACACAATTCACTGATGCTTAATAGTAATAAAACTGACCTAATCCTCATTGGCTCCAAATCTACCCTAAATAAAACTGGCTCCCTCACACTCTCAATTGATGATGTCACCCTGTCCCCCTCCCCTGTGGTCCGAAATCTTGGTGTCACCCTTGACTCTACGCTCACGTTTCATTCCCATGTTAGTTCCGTCATAAAAACCTCATTCTTCCACCTTCGCAACATTGCTAAAATCCGTCCTTCTCTTTCCCAGTCTGCCTCTGAACGCCTCATCCATGCATTCATCTCCAGCCGTCTTGACTATTGTAACTCTCTTCTTTCTGGCATTAGCTCCTCACTACTACATAAACTCCAAATGGTCCAGAACTCTGCTGCCCGTCTCCTCACCCACACCCGGTCCCACCACCACATCACCCCAGTTCTCCACAACCTCCACTGGCTTCCTGTTAAATATCGTATTCAGTTCAAAATCCTCCTTCTCACCTACAAAGCTCTCAATAACCAAGCTCCCTCTTACTTATCGGACCTTCTTCAACCATACACACCTAATCGCATTCTCAGATCTTCCTCAGCTGGTTTACTCACCATTCCCCCTTCTAAGCTGCGTAGTCTTGGAGATCAAGCCTTCTCCAGACATGCCCCCCGCCTCTGGAACTCCCTTCCTCCAGAAATTCAACAGTCAACATCTCTGTCACTATTTAAATCCAAACTTAAAACACACCTGTTTGCGGCTGCATTTAATCCCTCTGTTTCTGATTAGCCCTTGTTTGTTTTTACCCTTGTTCCTGTTTTGTATCATTGTATGTTATGTAGTGTTATGGATGTGATTGTCTTTATGTGTTCATCTGATTGTAACAGCGTCTTTGGGTTACTGAAAAGCGCTTTAAAAATTCCATTTATTATTATTATTATTATTATTATGTGTTTAAAGTCATTTTTGTTTTATATGAATTTATGTAGAACCAAGGTATCCACATACTATGTTTGTAGTTGGTTAATAATTATGTAGAACATGGTTGTCTTAATGATATTACTTTGTGTTAACATCTAATCTTTTATATTGCAAAAGTATGATTCAAAATCTTGGAGATTCATTCAAAAGAGATGGTCTTCAAGCCTTTGTCTTGTCCAGGGTCATAAATTCTATGTGATGCCACTACCAAGGTACAGGAAACAGCCAATCAATGCTCCAATTCTCCCTCATTGAGGACGAATCTGGTATTCGGGGCGGGTTTTCTAAACTCTTGTCAAAGCCAGTCACACCACACTTAGACTTCACTCTTTTAACACTCCTCTGAAACACACTCTTCGAGAATTTTGGAGAGGAAGACGTTTTCCTGAAGAACGTCTCTCTCCTGCTTCCAGCAGACAATTCTTCTCAGATAGGGTAGTCAGAGAGCTCTCCTGCTCTCTTTTCTATTTTATTTTTTATCTCTAATAGAAAACTATAGTTAGAAGAGCTATAGTTTAACTCCAGCAAAAATTCAATGCCACATCCAGAGCACTGGAGAAGACCAGACCTCTGACACTCAAAGTGGTGACCAAAGCTTCCGGACCAGCGACGGAGAAGGCCACACGCACCCTCAGAATGACCTTCTGAGCAAAGGCCCAGGAGAGACCTGCATGGGCGTGTCTCTCTCTCACAAGGCGGCAGATCAGCGATGACAGAGAATCCCACAGAGACATTCAAAATGCCACCAGCTCCGACTGAGGGGTTGCCGTGTCTGAACGTGGAGAGAAAAGGAACTCCCATGTCTGCAATGCTACAAGGCCCAAGCGCGTCAGCGACATGCTCCCAGCTATCCCGTCCATTGCCGTGTTTCAACAGGGAGAGAAAAGGAACGCCCGCGGCTGCAACCTACAAGGCCCGCGTCTGCAATTCTCCAGGAAGTCGTGCCGGAATGCATGTCAGCAACATGCTCCCTGTCCATCTCCAGATACTTAAGGTCACATTGTCTCATGTCTCTCATGGCTCAGGGTTGGAGCTGAAAGCTTGCTGGGATAAACATAGCCTTTCCTAGAACTTAATTCTTAGAACGCAATTATCATAGAGATGTTCCCTCATATATTAAACTCCCTGTTCCCTCATGTATCATAGTAATCCATTTCATTATATGAATGTATAATCAATATTCATTATTCTATTTTACAATTAATAAACTAGTTGTGTGATAAAACCAATCCTTGGTTATTTGTTTGTGTGTGCACCTTTCTTGTATGGAATTATAACTTCTAGTTCAGATTCAATTTCAGAGCCAAGAACCTACGGCGAGTCAATGAGCACAATTCATTAATAATAGTTAATTCTAGCTAATTCTGCTGTATAATATGGGAAGATGGCCTTCTTGTCTAAGCTAAAATTAAGACAGGTAAGGACACTACATATTATTTAATGGAGATTAGCAGAATTAATTAAATAATTCATTATTAATAAAATCACAATTAATTATCATTGACTCTGCTATGTAGTGCTTATGCCACCGCAAAGTGCACATATCTATTTCCGCTACACTGTTTAAAAAACCAGTGGTGCGAAATGTTGCTCACTATTTGAGGCTTTTTCAAGGCCTTTTTGAGAATTTTTGGAGAGAGAACTGACTCTGTTTTTTTTCTGAAGAACAAGGAAGAACGTCTCTCTCCTGCTTCCAGCAGACAATGCCTCTCAGAGAGTGTAGTCAGTTAAGAGAGAGCCCTGGCTCTCTATAGAGCTCTCCAGCTCTCTGCAGGCATCAGCTCTCTTAAACAGTCTTGGGCCCCTCAAGCATGGTCCAGATAGAAGTTCTATTTTAATTTTATCTCTAGTACAAAACTTTAGTTAAAAGCACTGTAGTTTAACTCCAGCAAAATTCAATGCAACACCCAGAGCATTGAAGGAGACCTCAGACCTCTGACCCTCAAAGTGGTGACAAAAGCTTCAGGATCAGCGAAGGAGAAAGCCACACACTCCCTCAGAATGACCTTCTGAGAAAAAGGCCCATGATAGACCTGCATGGACATATCTCTCACAAGGCAGATTAGTGATGACGGAAAATTCCCACAGAGAACTTCAGAAAGCCACCAACTCCAACGGGGTGGTCGCCGTGTCCCTGGCGAAGCGATAGAAGAGGAACGCCTGCGGCTGCAGTGCTCCAGGAAGTCACGCCGGAAAGCACCGCGCATCAGAGACATACTCCCAGCTATCTCCAGTCCATCTCCAGGGATACGTAAGGTCACATGGTCTCATGTCTCTCATTTCTTTCATTGCTCAAGGTTGGTGCTGAATGCTTGCTGGGATCAACAATAGGCTTTCTAGAATTTAGGGTAATTATCACAGAGAAATTCCCTCATATACTAATCTCCCTGTTCCCTCATGTATTGCTGTAAGCCATTTCATTATATGAATGTATAATCAATATTCATTATTTGATATTATTATTAATAAACCAGTTGTGTGATGAAACCAATACTTGGTAATTTGTGTGTGCACTTTTCTTGTACAGAATTATTACTTCTAGTTCAGATTCAATTTCGGAACCTACGGCGGGTCAATGAGCATAATTCAGTAATAATAATTAATTCTAGTTAATTCTGCTGTATAATATGTAAAGTCATCTAACATGATGACCTACTTGTCTAAGCTAAAATTGGACAGTTAAAGACACTACATATTATGTAATGACTCCCAAACATGGAGCTTAGCAAAATGAATTAAATAATTAATAATTAATCAAATAACAATAAATTATCATTGACTCCGCAATGTAGTGCTTATGCCACAGCAACGTGGGGCATACTTATTCCACTACAAGAAGAGAATGTAATGAACACAACTGGACTTTAACACTATTGCTGTATGTTTAAAGGTACAGTCACACACTATCTTTAATAATCAGAAATGTACCTGTGCAGTACCTTTTCTTTTCTGAGAGTGTACGTCATCTGAAGTTTATTGACAGAGTGGATGGAAAGTGGATGGAAACACGACTCATTTCACATTTTTTCTGTTGATATTTCTTTATTTATCTTTATTGGGGGGTGGGGGGGGGGTTCAATGCAGTTCTTTAAACTGCGTCATTGGAGCCAGAGACAAAGCTGCAACAGCGAGCAGCACAGAACAGCCCCACCCAGTCTTCAGAGCAGCAAACTCCCACTGGTACATTACCCTTTCATTTCAGTTTCACTTCTGATACTGAGCACTGACTCTGAAGGAAAAGTGTTTTGCAGAAAGTAAAAGTCATACTTTTAGTCTATATATATATATATATATGGGCGGGCCCATAGTCCACACACACACACACACACACATATATATACGCCAAGATAAATTCTTCAAATGTAGTCTCTGAAATGTATTTTACAAAGTTACTTATTGTCAGTACGCGCCTAAATACAATTTTAAAAGGAAGCTAACATTAAAATGTGTGTGTTCTCTTGTTGTGTAATGGATGAAGGGATGAAGTGTCAGGGCAGTCATGGCCCAGCTTTAAACACATTTATTTGTGTGTCATTAGTCTTGGTGTATAATGTCTGTTTTGAAAATCTTATTAAATATGAACTCAATTCCAACAAAGAAATACTGATTTTTTTGTCTCTGTTTACATCAGGGAAAGGTCAGATGAGTTTCACCACACAATGTTTACACAGTTCATTCATTCATTTGTTCATTCATTCATTCAATCATTCATTACTACATTCTTCTTTAACTGCTTCATCCTGATCAGGACTGCACTGGGTCCAAAGCTTTTTTAGAAACACTGGGTTTCACACACTCACCCAGTTACTCACACCTGTGGACAGTTTCACACAGTCACTCACAAACTCACACCTGTGGATAATAACACACACTCACACCTGTGGAAAGTTTTAAAAACACACCCAGTCACACACTCACACAGTCACTCTCACACACACACCTGTGGACAGTTTCACACACTCACCCAGTCACTCACACATTCACACAGTCACTCTCACACACACACCTGTGGACAGTTTCACACACTCACCCAGTCACTCACACATTCACCCAGTCACTCACACACACACACACCTCTGGACAGTTTCACACATTCACCCAGTCACCCCTCTCGTCACTTCTCTACCTAACAACAGTTGTGTGTAGAGGGATCTGGGGAGAATCAGCTGCTGTTGCATTGTCCAGGTGGATTGTGCTGTACACAGGTGGAGGTTTAGGTTACTCCCTAATGTCTCCAGGAATAGTCACAGCCAGAACTGTAGAAGTGTAAATATCATTCATTTACACTGTGGCAGCTGTTCATTAACAATCTCTGACAATCACACTCAGTCCTGAGCCAGAATTACAGCACATAGACATTTAAAATCATAGACTTTTCTGTTCTGCATTCACAACATCAAATTACTGCTTTTGATTCTACGACATTTGTTTGCAGACTGTTTGTAAAAGTTTCAACAAAAAAAATTCACTCCATAAAAAAATCGTCCACCAATAGGAAGTGTAAAGGGGCGGGGACCTACGGAATACGGGTGGGAAAAGAAAATGATGATGATGATGATGATGATGATGATGATGATGAATTTAAACCACGAAAACGAAACCTAATTTGTTTATATCGCCGAAAGGAGCCGAAGCCAAAATGCCCGAAGGTCAGTGAATATTTGTATCCTGTCGTGTGCGCAGTTGTGTAGTTTGTAATAAACTTCGTGAGTTCTTATTCAGAAATAAGGCTGGAATAGTGGATGGGTGCAGCCTGTTCACTGCTGACGTTCCCCTGTGAACGGAGTCCTCACCGTGAACGCGCACTTACAGTGATGTAATGACAGAGTGAATAAAAGTGCTGCTTTTGTGTTAAAGCTGAAAAACACTAAAGATGAACGTGAATGTGAAAAGGCGCCTCGCTCCCTCTGTAGTGCACTTCTGAAGTGTTCTTGTTAAATTCTGGCTCTCGTTGTTTTGAGCCCTGTTCAAATCGAAACAGTGTGAAGCATTAATTTGGTGCAGGAGTCTGTTATAACCTCAGCGTGTGTGGTGCTTTTTTACGTTAGAAATTGTGTAATGACTGAAATAAGCGGATCAAAGCACATGCACTGAACCAGGGGTTTGTTACATCACACATGGAAGCAGTCGTATTTACTCGAGGGTCGTTGGAGGTGTAGAAACCACTGTAAGGGGTTAAATTGTTTGTTGTAATTGAAAAACTGAGAGGTGTAGTTAGAGGTTTAATAAATGTCCAGAGGGAGACTATAAATTTCTACATAGTTTATGAAGTAGGGATGATGTAGCCATTTGAGATCCAGCCCTGAACAGACATGTTGCATTATTTCCTCAGTAACTGGCATCATGCCCTTTTAAGGATGCCCAGGTCTCAGCTGTTTCTCTGAGGCAAAAATGATCATTTTTATGTCTGTGAGGAGTGTGGTGTGTTCTCTCTGTGTCTGCGTGCGTTTCCTCTGGGTGACTGTCTGTGAGGAGTGTGGTGTGTTCTCTCAGTGTCTGCGTGGGTTTCCTCCGGGTGACTGTCTATGAGGAGTGTGGTGTGTTCTCTCTGTGTCTGCGTGGGTTTCCTCCGGGTGTCTGTCTGTGAGGAGTGTGGTGTGTTCTCTCTGTGTCTGCGTGGGTTTCCTCCGGGTGACGGTCTGTGAGGAGTGTGGTGTGTTCTCTCTGTGTCTGCGTGGGTTTCCTCCGGGTGACTGTCTGTGAGGAGTGTGGTGTGTTCTCCCTGTGTCTGCGTGGGTTTCCTCCGGGTGACTGTCTGTGAGGAGTGTGGTGTGTTCTCTCTGTGTCTGCGTGGGTTTCCTCCGGGTGACTGTCTGTGAGGAGTGTGGTGTGTTCTCTCTGTGTCTGCGTGGGTTTCCTCCGGGTGACTGTCTGTGAGGAGTGTGGTGTGTTCTCTCAGTGTCTGCGTGGGTTTCCTCCAGGTGACTGTCTGTGAGGAGTGTGGTGTGTTCTCTCAGTGTCTGCGTGGGTTTCCTCCGGGTGACTGTCTGTGAGGAGTGTGGTGTGTTCTCTCTGTGTCTGCGTGGGTTTCCTCCGAGTGACTGTCTGTGAGGAGTGTGGTGTGTTCTCTCTGTGTCTGCGTGGGTTTCCTCCGGGTGACTATCTGTGAGGAGTGTGGTGTGTTCTCTCTGTCTGCGTGGGTTTCCTCCGGGTTACTGTCTGTGAGGAGTGTGGTGTGTTCTCCCTGTGTCTGCGTGGGTTTCCTCCGGGTGACTGTCTGTGAGGAGTGTGGTGTGTTCTCCCTGTGTCTGCGTGGGTTTCCTCCGGGTGACTGTCTGTTACATTTTTAATTCTTCTACTTTTATTTTTCTGTACTGGTCTGTAAAGCACTTAGAATTGCCATTGTTCACAAAAAGTGCTCTGTAAATAAACTTGCCTTGCCTTACAGTATGTAGAGACTGTGATTTCCATGTTTTTATCTGTGCCTCCCAGTTAATGTTATTCACTTTTTTAACGGGATGTGTTCATTTTAGCACACAGCAAATTCTTCAGTGTGACACTGGAGTAACACTGAGAGTGTTAAATTATTACAATAAAAGTGTTAATTTAACACAAATAATGTTGATTTAACACTGGTGGTTTTTAGGTTTTAGTCGTGTAGTGTGTTATCGCTGTGTGACTGACCTTTTTCCAGTCTCCATAATAATAAGTTAAGAAACTGTTGTGTTGTGTGAGATACAGACTCTGTATATAAAACACGTGAGGCCAAAGACCACTTTAACTGCCATTAACACAACACCACTTAACAAGCCAGAAGTAAACTTAAACTGCCCAGATCGGTCACATCAGCCTGTGTTAGCTGGCACTCTGAGCAGAGAGAGGTCAGCTGTACCTGTCTCTTCACTTCTTCACAGAGTTTATTTTCCCTAAACATCATTTGGAAGATTAGCCCTAAAGCAGGTAACGCTATATAACCATCTTCTCTAATCTGCCCCTGTGTGTTGTCTGTCTCTAGGATCAAGAGAGATTAAGTACTTCATGACGGCACATGGGGAAACCTTGACTTCTCACCTTACGGTTTTGGAGCGTCTCACAGAACGTCTTCATCTCCGTGAAGTGTATTCTCTGGACGAGAGCAACGTTGTAATTTCTTTTGCTGCAGTTGTATCTCGAGCTGGAACAGACATTGAAGCTGCTCTTCAGGCAATGCCAGAAAGTAAGGAAATCCTTCACTGCAGTAAGAACAGTATTCCAACTCACAACGTACTGTGCTTTTCCCACAGAACCTAAGATTACAGATTATTAGAGTAATAGTAATTAGAGTATTAGGTTAATAGTTCTTAGATATTTTGGGGCTAATCATACTTATATAATTAGGTTAATAATACTAAGGTTATTAAATAAATTTAATTTCTCCATCGCTGTGATGGATCTCTGTCACAGCCAGATGTTACACTGTCTGTTACGCCTTGATGGTTGATGAGGTGCTGTTTGTGGTGGTGTCTGCTTACTATTTTAAAAGAACACTATGTAAGAAATGGCCTTTTGACTCCTGGGCTCCCCCCTACTTGGGTGTAAGTCACATTTACAATAATTTTGTGAAATATTTCCAAACACACACACAAACTCGCACTCGGATGCGGACCAAAACAACCACACCAAGACCCTTGAGGGGAGGTGGTCTCGGTTCAGTCCCAAATGATCTCTGATGTGGTTTGTTTCTGGTGAGAACGTTTTCCGACCTTAGTTCGACCCAACAATAAGGTGTATGCCGCAGATCGGTGCTAAATGGCATTCATAGCAAGGGTGTGCTTTGCGTATTGGATGCAGTCAAAGTTTATTGGACTAATGGATGAGAAACACACTAGTCCAGAACACAGGACCTTCTTCCTGTGTTTATATTCTTGCTCCCATCTTGGTACACTTGGATTTTTCAGTGTGTGAAAACAAACCAAAACTGGTTTGGCCCAGAACAAACGAATTATAAGCCCTAAGGATTAAAAGTTCACTGGGCATCAATGATCAGTAACACTCAAATACGTGACTATATCCCCTTGTTGTCATCAAAGCTTTCATTAACTAACCCAACAGCACATCAGAATAGTGCAACATGTTATTTCTTACTAGTTCAACATGAAGAAGGTGTCTATCTTCTTTCTTCATGCCTCTATAATCTCAGTACAGTGAATAAAGTCAGTCCAATATTAACTCTTATACAGCAGCTTTCTCTCTGCTCCCTCGGACAACTCAGTCTCTTCTCAGCCTCTGCCATAATGTCTGTATCGGGAAAACCATGGTAGATTCTTCTTGTAGCGTTGGGGAGACCTGTGCTGTAAAGCAATACGCAGTTATCATGAGAGTCTCCGCCCCATGCTTTAATTGCCTGTCTGTGTAGTAGAGGATTTTCATGAGCAAACATTGCTGTCACTTGCTTGTAGAGAAGACAATTAGACCTACAGCTTTTAAATTGATTTTTTGAAAGGAGAAATCGCTGCCAAAAGAAAGGCTGATGGAATTTTCAAACAGATAGGTGAAAATAGATTTAAACAATGCTTTTCATGAATGATTTAAAGAATTTAGGGATCTAAGTTATAAAAAGCCCATTTTGGGGCAAGGTCATTAAAGTAGGATGTTCTGGAACTCAATCCTGTGCAAATATTTGTTTCTTTCGCTGAGGACAAAATGACTGGTGCTTGGAGCTTCAAGTGAGAAATCACTGCCTCTTGCCCCAGCCTGTTTCTCCTCAACCTCCATTTCTGAATTCATAGTCACTACACCTGTACAACAGCCCTGAAAGTGGTATCAGGTGTAGTAAACCGTCAGGTTTTTACTGCCAAAACAAAAAATGAATAAAACTTTGCAATTAAAGCAAGAATTAAACTGAAGGTTTATTTATCTGAGATCACTTAGGATCTAAAGAGGAGATTTTTGGCACTGTATATAATTACCATTTGGTAACAAAAAATGTGTGTTTTTTAAATCATTTTATTAGTATTTTTGCTGCACATAACAAATAAATTACAATGATGTGAGATGTAAGTGCTGCAAATGTTAAAATAATCTACAAGCAACCAATACATACTCCTGGTAAATCTGGTGTTGACCGAGTAAATATCAAGTCACTTCTAAATACACCCCCCCCCTTCTCTTTTTTTCAGCGACTAAGCCTGTTGTTCTAGTGGTGCTCCACCACACTTTTGATCCATATTTCATAACAGCAGAGAGCAGACAGAGTGTAAACAGGGAGAATGTGTTCACTGTGGACTGTCTGTTCCATGAAGACAGAGGTTTGCTGAGATGCGAGCGCAATGACGAGGCTCTGAAAGCTGTCACTGATCATCTGAAAGCGATTCGAGGATCGTCCAGTTCAGAGGTGGGTTATGCACTGGGGCCACACCAGTATTTCTCAACGTGACACGTAATGAGTTGTATGTTGTATTACACCTTCATCACACACTTTTTATTAAAAGAGATTGGCATATGTAAACATGCCATTAAATGGTATTTAATAGAGTCTGCCAATCAAAACAGATAGATAGACAGACAGACAGACAGACAGACAGACAGATAGATAGATAGATAGATAGATAGATAGATAGATAGATACTTTATTGATCCCCAGGGGAAATTCAAGGATTCAAGGTCTCAGTAGCTTACAGACATCACATACAACAATCACTAACAGCAATGGACTAATATATATATTAGTAATAAAAAAAATCCACTGTGTATAAGAGACAGTAGAAGATAGATCATGATACTAAAATACTAAATGCTAAAAATACTTTATAAGCTAAAACAACTATCAAAATCGACATAGAGTACTTAAGTATACTATGTAGGCTGAGTCGTATATCAAAATATCAAAAAATCAAATACCAAAAAATTACCATAGTGTGCTTAAGAATGATCAAACACAGCCTGGCAAGAATCTGTGATACTGTGAGCAGCTGAGGATGATCTCTTGAGTGCAGTATATGGTTTAAAAGTTGAAAAAGTGTGGATAGTGCAAAGGGTATAGCTTTACAGAGTTGTACGTATTGTGTGGGTTTTATGTAATGTTTAATGTTCTTCTCTTTTCTCGTTCAACAGCCCCTGATAAACAATCCAGCAGAGGACCATTCATGCTTCAGCCGAAATACATTGGTGTATCTGGGTGGGGGTTTGGCTTTAGTTGCTGTTATTGTGATGGTGTCTGTTGCTATTTACTTGCTTACTCGTTCAAACTAGAATCTCAACAGCACACAGAATCCAAATAATAGAAGCTCACAAGTAAATGAGGTTGAAATGTTGAACATAAGAACAATTTATAAACAAGATCCTATTATCCATTGCATATGAATATAATTATATTGCTCATTGAATATGTGGAAAATCACTGTTTTGAAACCTTTGGCTTCTTGTGCAAGGTGGACCTCTCTCTGTCGTCAAAAGAATGGTCCTTTGTTTCTCAGTGTTTACTGAATATAAATCCTCCTACAGTTTTGTCTCTAAGGCCCTGACGCCTCTGAGGCTGGTTTGAGATGGTCAGAGAAGCCAGGCCATTGGAGTGAAATCCTGGGAAGGATTTTGTTATTGCTCTGTGTATGACCGCACGTAAAACCGGTGCTGACCTCACTTCTGAGTAAATGACCTGTTTTCAAAGTGAACTGTTCTGTAATAAACTGCATGTGATCACACCTAAGTGTCATTTGAAAGCCTTTTTTTTTGCCTGTGACTGATATTTCTCAAGCTTGTGTAGAAATGTACAAAGTGCAGTTCTTGACAGATATGTGAAAAATAAATATTAAAAACCAAATGTTTTGTGAGTCATAAGTTTCTTTAGAGACAGGCTGCTGAAACGGTGGAAGGAATGCTGCAGTATTGTATCATTGTGGATGGAAATGCAGTTATTAAACCAGAGACACCTCAGTCTGTGTATACAGCACACACAGTGTGTATCTTGTTTTACTACAATACTTCAAACATGGGGAGGACTGTGGTGCTGGAGGTGGTCTTACAGCCACAGTGATCCAGCATTCTGGGGTACTGGGTTCAGTCCTCATCTCAGGTCACTGTGTGTGGGGAGTGTGGTGTGTTCTCCCTGTGTCTTTGTGGGTTTCCTCTGTGTGCTCCGATTTGCACCCACAGTCTGATCACACAAGTTGGAGTGATCACAGGTGTGAGTGTATGAGTGACTGGATGAATGTGTGAGTGACAGGGTGAGTGTGAAATTGTCCACAGGTGTGAGTGTATGAGTGACTGGGTGAGTGTGTGAGTGACTGGGTGAGTGTGTGATTGACTGGGTGAGTGTAGGAGTGACTGTGTGAATGTGTGAGTGACTCTTATTTTAGAGCATGTGTGGAATATTGTACAAATAAACAGCACTGTGCAAAAGTCAGAGACCACACGGCATTTTCATTTCCTCTCAAAACATTAACAAGTTCCTTACCACAGAAACCACACAGACGTAGTTTAATATTAAAGCCAGCTTTCGGATATAATGTGTGTTTTCGATATAAATGACCCACTTAGATCTCTCCATCTCTGTCTCCATGGGTGCCATCCCTGAACATGGCCTACACCGTCAGAAACCTGCCTTTGTGGTGGTACCCTGTAGAGTACATATTCATACCTTTAATTAGGGAACAAAATTACACCTTATTCTGTTATAATTGTAAATTTAAAATTGTGTTGATTTCATACACCATTGCATCTCCAGGACTTTTATTGTGTTTTTTGTTTTGTGTATTGTGTTTCTGTAATTAAAACTTATAACAAATATTCACCTCACCTTCTGATGGTTTATTTACAGACAGAAGCTGTCTAAAGTGGAGCGTTGTTTTCTAGCATTCACATCACACCTACAACAGTCACTATTACTGCAGTCACTGTTTAACACCGAAGCAGAGAAGGCAATGTGTTCTTGTCGTTGTTTTGTGCTTCAGTAGAGGCACAGCATCCGTGATAACAATCACATTCCTGCTGTTATTTATCCATTGTTCCCTGCTAATGTCTAGTCAGATAAACACTGAAGTAAAATGGAATGACTTAGAGATCTGGTTCTACAGGAAAAACAAAGACCCTCTCAGGAGCACAGCAAGGGAAAGACGGTCTGTAAATACTGCATCCTCATCAGGATCAAGGGTGGGTCAGGAACATAAACAGAGGCTAGGCAGCGTTCATTACACTTTCATTTTACATTTACAGCCTTTAGCAGGTGCTTTTATCCAGAGCGATTTACACAAGTGCTTGGTGTTCAGACAGAGTATCATCTCTAGTACAAACCGGTTAGAGTCCAAACTCCACTTGAGCTCAGACGCTGCCAGAATAAAGGCCTGTGCTGATAACTAGAAAGAACAAAACATTCATTCATTATCTGTAACCCTTATCCAGTTCAGGTTCGCGGTGGGTCCAGGGCCTCCCTGGAATCATTGGGCACAAGATGGGAATACACCCTGGAGGGGGTGCCAGTCCTTCACAGAGCAGAACAAAACATAGCACTGTATAATTCAATAAACAGCATCTAGTCAGTGTTCATAACAAATGGAGTTAAGCGCAGCAATAGAAGAGGAAACACCTGTTTTTTTCCCCTAAGGGAAAATACTTCATTGCATTTGACCCATTTGTGGCAGTGAACACACACACGTGAGCAATTCTTCACAAACACTAGGGGCAGTGAAAACACACAGAACAGAAGCAGGGGACTGCTGACCACCTCATGATTTTTCTCTTGCCGGGGCCAGTAATTGAACTGGTGACCCTCCGGCCTCAAGCTCACGTCTCTAAAGGCAGAGGTATAAGTGCAGTAAGTCTGTTTCGGTGTGCAAGTTTCAGAGTTTGAAGACCGCTGCTGGAAATCAGTGGAAGTTTGTTCCACCATCTGGAAGCCTACCCGGTATCTCTGGGTGCAAGGTGGGAGCAGCAGTCCTTTGCAGGGCGACACACACTCAGACCTACAGACACTCTTGAGTCACCAATCCACCTACCAACATGGAGCATGGGAGTTTTGGAGCGTGGGAGGAAACCAGAAAACCCAGAGGAAACCCATGCAGACACAGGGAGAACACACCACACTCCTCACAGACAGTCACCCAGAGGAAACCCACGCAGACACAGAGAGAACACACCACACTCCTCACAGACAGTCACCCAGAGGAAACCCACGCAGACACAGAGAGAACACCCCACACTCCTCATAGACAGTCACCCAGAGGAAACCCACGCAGACACAGAGAGAACACCCCACACTCCTCACAGACAGTCACCCAGAGGAAACCCACGCAGACACAGAGAGAACACCCCACACTCCTCACAGACAGTCACCCAGAGGAAACCCACGCAGACACAGAGAGAACACACCACACTCCTCACAGACAGTCACCCAGAGGAAACCCACGCAGACACAGAGAGAACACCCCACACTCCTCACAGACAGTCACCCAGAGGAAACCCACGCAGACACAGAGAGAACACACCACGCTCCTCACTGACATTCACCCAGAGGAAACCCACGCAGACACAGAGAGAACACACCACACTCCTCACAGACAGTCACCCAGAGGAAACCCACGCAGACACAGAGAGAACACACCACACTCCTCACAGACAGTCATCCGGAGCGGGACTCAAACCCACAACCTCCAGGATCCAGAAGCTGTGACAGAGACACTACCTGCTGCTCCACCTTGCCGCTCTTATTATAAGATCATTTCTCGTTTAATTCAGATTTAGTCGCTGCGTGTAAACAGAACATGTACACACTGATTTGGGAGTTTTATAGTAAAGTAAAGACATTTGCATCACATTTCCTTTTCTTTTTGCCCATTCACTACATAGGTGTTGTTCTTTTCTGTAAGTTTATTCACTATAACACTTTAGCTGTGATTGTATGTGTTTGTCTTGTTCACTGATCACTTACACAGTGTAACTTCATCACAGAATGACTTTACTGTGACCTAGCCCCAGTATGTTCCTCCACCACCTGATTTCCTTGAAATGCTGAGGTTCAGAGAGGACCTTTGGGTGGGGTGAGTTAGTGAAAGTGAAAGATGTGCTGCAGCTCACTTTCTGTTTCTGAGGCTTTAACTCCAACAGCATCAACGGCATCATCTGTGGTTACACTCTTCTGTTTAAAATGGCTCATAAAGGTACGTTCTTTTTAAATAAAATTATAAGCTTGTGTATAACTGATAATGGGGGAGTCATTAGAGACAGACACTGTTACTGAAGGCATTGTAATAATGTTTATAAATATTAGAAATCACTGCTATTGATATATGTGTATCTCTGTCTGTAACAGATTGGTTAGTCATTGGTTTATTAATTAACCCCAAAATATTCCTTTAAAAAAGCTTTATTAAAATATATATATTTCATTTTTTTGCACAGACATTGTATCTGAATGTAAGATGTATTACTATGTATTTATGAACGTATCTGTAGCTATGGTAGTTATAAATATAATACGTGAATAATTCAACAATTTTTAATAATAATTCTTATTTATTTGTTTATCTTCCATTTCCTCATTTTTTCCTTCTGATGTTTAGTGCACATCATGACCTTGGGAAACACTTTGAATTCTCACAGGACTTTTATGGATCGCCTGTTTTCGTCCAGTATCCGTGAAGTGGAGTATGTGGATGACTGTGATTTCATCTTCGCTTTTGTCCCCATCGTGTCTCGCACTGAAAGAGACATTGAAGCTGCTCTTCAGAAGATTCCTGGTAAATAGGGGACATTATACATGATATAAAAAGTGCGGAAATCTACATTAGATGATTCTGATGGTTCTGCAGATAATTTATTTCTCTCTTTCTCTGTCTTAGCGAACCGGCCCGTGGTCCTAGTGGTGCTCCACACATATGATCAATACTCTGTAGTCCCAGACAGCAGACTCAGTGTAAAGAGGAGGGATGTAGTCACTGTGGACTGTCTGCACCATGAAGACAGAGGTCTGCTGACCTGCCAGCGCAACGACGAGGCTCTGAGAGCTGTAACTCAGTATCTAGCAGGTCAAAGTCCACCCATTCTGAACCCTGGACAGAGTGTAAGCAAAGGCTCTAATTACTGAGTCATTAAAATTCTGCATGTTTGTGTACGGCGGGGTTCCCCAATTACTCACTAGAAAGTACCTCAAGGTTGAACTGTCGTACATACTTCATCTGATTTTAAGTTTCACTCTCTTTTCCCTTGCCTTTAATTTTAGGATCCGTGGGGGAGACCGAGAACAACATAGTCTGGTCCAAAGACAACCCCAGGTTCTTATCTTCACTGATGCCGTATTTGGTGAGTTTCACTAAAGTAGAATCACTGTCACAAACTTCATATCTACAAATTATTTTCTTTACATTGAATGAAATGTTTAAAATAAACAGACCAATGGGGTCAGGTGTTTGTTGCACTGAAAAATAATGCCACTTTGAATTGACTTTTTTTCTTTTTTTACATCAAAATGTTGCATGAAATTAAACCATCTATATCCAGAGATTTAATCTGATAGATTATTTTTGATTTACAAAAAAGCAAATTCAAAGTGGCATTTCTTCAGTGTAGAGTGGGTCCCCGGGTTTAGACCAGAATCTCTGACACATCCAGACCACTAGGCATCAGTATAACATCTATTTCAGAACAAGACGAAGAAAGTCACTGATTATATTTTACCTTCTCCTGTAAATCTGAGTTTTATTCGTCCAGCAGCAGAGTATATGTTTTAGTTCTGTACAAATGATCTGAACTGTTCTTGTCCTCCTGCAGAGCCAGAGATTGCTGGACATAATTGGCTGGGCATTTGCTGTGCTGACTATGATCCTGGTAAACAGCTTCACTTCTCTGGAGTATTTTCACTTCACTTGGTTCGTTCCTTGGCTGCAGCTCCTCTTGGCTGTCGTTCTGGAGAGAGCTGGCTACGGAAAGTGGACTCCTCTGTTTATTTTCTTTGTAAACATCTCGGTGTTGCTTTTCTCCCTCATTAGCCCAAAGGCCAAAAACACTGAGGCGTTCACACCTTCAAACAAAGTTGATATGAGAGCAACTGATAGCAGTGCTATGATTGCTGAAAGACTGTAATCATGGAAAACACTCTACCGCAGTTGTTCATGAACAAACATGACACCAGCATGATCACGACATAATCCTACATTAACTGTTATAAAGGTTTATTCCAGTAATCAAAAGTACTGAATCAGGGGACTGAGGACTTTTCTAACCCTGTTATTTTGCTTTTTTCATTTTCTTGTTAATATTCTGAACCGTTTTATTTTTTCTCATTGCTTGAATGTTGGAAGGCAAAATATGTAAATAACACTGGAGAAAGATTTATTTGTTGTGAGTTTTTACTTCTGGATCTAAAACTAAAAAGTGACCGTTTCAAAGGGGTATGAAATCTTTCTATAGGCTCTGTATATATATATATATATATATATATATATATATATATATATATATATATATATATATATATATATATATATATATATATATAGTGGAACCTCTACCTATGAACTTGATCCGTTCCAATTTGCTAATCTTAAAAGCTCACTCAAGTCTGGGCGCTGGGAGACTCGTCTATTGGGGTCAGTGGCCGTTTCCAGCCGCCAGCTCGGCAGAGGCTCGGGTTCGTTTCTAGTGTCATGGTTCATTGGTGGAGGCAAAAAATATTCAAATGCCCGGTTCGTGTCTTGGAAAGTTCATTAGTATAGGCGTTCGTTAGTAGAGATTCCACTGTATATGAATGTATATATAAACACTCTCAATCTCTGTCAAAGGACCGGCGCCCCCTCCAGTGTGTGTTCCCGCCTTGTGCCCAATGATTCTAAATAGGCTCCGGACCCACCGCCACCCTGAACTGGATAAGTGTTACAGATAATGAATGAATGAATGAATGAATGAATATTTACTGTCACCAGTTTCACTTGTGAGCAAGTGTCCCCTGATTGCACACAGTGACACAAGCCTCAGGAGGATGGGGTTGAGCATGTGCTTCCCTTAAAGCCAAGGTTATACTAAATGACTTTTAGGCCAGTTTTAACCCCAATTTAGAGTTGAGCTGAGTCTGAGCTTGTGGGCTGCAGATTCAGGTGCAGACAGAGTTGACAGTTGGAGGGAAACTCGTGTAGTGTACAATGGGCCCAGACTCAAATCTCAAGTCACAGCACATCAGATGTCTTTGGAGTAGATGCTTTCTTACCCTCCTCCAAAAGGTACATAGTGCAGTGCTAAGCCAAGAGCAGCAAGGACAGAGTCTCTGTTCTCCATGTTACAGCTCAGTGAAGTGATTTTGAAGCTGTAATTTTAAGGTGAAAATATTAAATTGTGTTACTTTAAAATCTCTGTTTTGTCTGTATACTTGCAGAGTACAGTTTGAGTTATTTCTGTAATTTTTAGACATCTGTTTCTTAAACTAGAGTGACGAGATGTTCTCTTTTACCCGGACATGTCCTCTTTTTTAGACTTAAAAAAATGTCTGGGCGGAATTTGACAAACGTCCAGGATTTTGTTTTTCTAGAGCTTACATAGAACTTCAAGAAGCATTTCATTCACAAACTAGTCCCACCCCCCCCTCCACACACACTCCGATTGGTTCGCTTGAGTGAGAAGGGGGAGTGGTGAAGTAGCCTAAAAGTAGCCTAAAAACCTCTGATTGGACGGTCTGACTGTAGAGCTACCATTATTGGTCGATAACCTTCTCTGTAAACATTTACTTGGTCAGTCTGCACGTCAGTAGTCCTTGTTTACGTCAGGCAAAACTCATGTACCTACCCTCATCTCCAGCAGCTATGCCGAAACGTAAATGTAAGTTCTTGGATGAATTATAAAAGAAATTTCCATGTTTTGTGTTCCAAATAAAGGTGTAAAGGACCTAAAAGCACACATAGTTTCAGCTAAGAATACAACGGCAGCGAGGGGTGAGAGCTCATCACCCCCCAACCCCCCGCCCGAGACGTGTCCTCTTTATCACCATCTAAGATCTGGTCACCCTACTTAAACAGGCTACGGTTTTGGTTTTCTGACTTTTTCCCTGATACCTGTTTTTGTCTTTTGGAGTGGTACTAGGGATGGGGGGTGTCCACATTTTTCATACCGTCTCAAAACAACTGACTCAATTGACTCTCACCCTCGGTGGGTGATTTGTGACATCTACTGATCGGAAAAGCGTGTATGTGAATGAATATTAGTTACTGATGACTCAAATACATCATTTTGTCAATTCATGAAGTGATTACTTACAATCTAATAACCTATATTGTTGGTTTTAGACGAAGAATCATTTCAATTGTTTTAGCGAGGAGACTTTGTTCGTTCATCTCCTATCAATGGTGCTACTGTGTGTCGAGTGGAGAGCTGTGTGGAGCAGGGAGATTTGTTCATGTTACGGTTTTATTCACACATAAACCAAAACAGCAGATTTTCATAATGTAGTGGAGTAAAAAGTAAGATATTGGACTTGGAATTAAAGTAAAATTTCTGCCACAATGGAAATACTTCAGTAAAGTACAGATACATGAAAAAAGCACTTAAGTACACTAACAGATTACATTTACTTCATTACTGCCCACCACTGGTTGTCTGTAAGCAGAGAGATGGTGGGAGAAGGGAGTTATTCTACCCATCCAGAGAGTGAGGTCAAATGTTTGTGTCTCCACTGCTACACAGACTTTATATTCTTTAAACAGCACACGGAAAGCTATCAATAAAGCAACTGGCAGTAAATAACCCTCATCTCTAATCGGCCCCTATGTGTTTTCTGTGTCCAGGAACAGGAGAGATGAAAATCTTCATGATGGTAAAGGGGACAACCTTTAATTCTAATGTCTCTTAGAACGTCTTTCTCAAAGTGCAGGAGTTTCAGAAGAACACAGCGACGTCATTATTTGTTTTGTTGCAATTGTATCTCGGGCAGGAACAGACATTCAAGCTGCTTTTGAGGAAATTCCACAATGTAAGAAAATTCCTCAGTGCAATATGCACATTACTTCTCCTCACAACATACTGTTGTGCTTAATTTTTTATACTAGTGCCACTCTTTTTTTTTCAGCTGTAGTGGAGATGAACAGATTATTAATTTTTAATAAAAGATATTATACTTTTTTGGGACGCAGAAAGACCTTTCTCCTCTCAGTGTCTCTTCTCATCACACAAGCAGATGGGAATGTGAGATACCCAGAGCAGAGTCGTAAAACCTCACTCCAGGACGGTTTATGACCCAAGGTTACAGGGTCAAGAGAGGCATCTTTTGGAGACACTCCTAAGGATCTGTTTATGCTCTGTGTAAAACTGTTTAATTAAGAACTTCTCAAACTATAGAATTAAACCTTAATTCCCATTGGTTTAAAACAGTTTGAAGTTACATATGTGTACAACTGTGTGAAATTAATTCCATTTAGACAAATCAAAATGGGTGGAATTAATTTACATATAAAAAGGTGATTTAAAACATATGAACTTATATAGAACCAAGGGTGCCACATACTCTCTGTGTTATTTGGTTAAGAATTATGTAAAACATGGTTTGTCTGAGTAATATTACTTGTGTGTAACATATAATCTTTTATATTCCAAAAGTATGATTCAGAATTCTGGGATGGTCATTCAGCTGGGATCGTCTTTGTCTTGTCAAGGGTCATAAATTTTATGTGATGTCACTACCAAGGTAAAGGAAACAGCCAATCAGGGCAAGAGATGCTCCAATCCTCAACCCCTGAGGACCAATCAGGTATTCAAGGCGGGTTTTGTAAATACTGTTGTAGTATGATATGATGAATGTGTATTAATTCCTAATATGAAATTTGACTGTATAATCCCACTGACCTTGCTGTTCACATTCATCTCTGCATTGTCAGCTCAATGCTTCTAGAAAGAAAGCATGATCTGAAAGGGGGGATCTGTAGTATGATATGATGAATGTGTATTAATTCCTAATATGAAATTTGACTTTCTGAGAGTTTTATTTTAAATAACTTTAGCTCATCTCTGAGACATCTCCACACAAGCAGATGGAAGGTGAGATAAACCTTCAGTGCAGGCTCGTAAAACCCCCTCCAAGGACCCTTTTTATGACTTAAGGACCCACAGGGTCAAGAAAAGAATGCAGAAAGACACACAGACTCAATCTTCATTGAAACTCACAAAATGTCCTCTTACACCTTTTTAAAGACTGTTAACTCTAAAAGACTCAAACATCACAAATTTCTTACATGGAAAACAAGTTGTATATGGGCACAACTGTTTGAAATTAATTCCATTTAGACAATCAAACCAGGTGGGATTAATTTACATGTCGAAAAATCAGAACTGTCTCCTGTCTGCTTCTCGGGTTAGAGTACGCTGGCGTCGCTCTGTTGACTGCCGCTTCTCCCCGTATGTTTTGTTTTGTTTGATCCCCGTTCGTGCTGACTTTGTGGATTCCCGGTTGTAATCTTCGCGGTTATTCGACTGTCTTCCCCAACCCTGCGGATTCAGGCCGGCTTGCACCGAGGTTGTCCTGCCCTAGCTCTCTGGATTCCCGGCCGGTTAGCTTTGCTGCTGTCCTGCCCAAATCTGCGGTTTTCGGCTGCTGTTCCAGTTAGTTTCGCCCGCTGTCCTGCTCCAACTTTGCGGATTTCGACTGCTGTTCCAGCGGGCCTCGCCGCTGTCCTGCTCCAACCTCGCGGATCTCGGCTTCTGTTCCAGCGGGCCTCGCCGCTGTCCTGCTCCAACCTCACGGATCTCGGCTTCTGTTCCAGCGGGCCTCGCCGCTGTCCTGCTCCAACCTCGCGGATCTCGGCTTCTGTTCCAGTGGGCCTCGCCGCTGTCCTGCTCCAACCTCGCGGATCTCGGCTTCTTTTCCGGCTGGCTTCGCTGTTGTCCTGCTCCAACTTTTCGGATCCCGGCTACTGTCCCGGTTAGCTTCGTTACTGCCCTGCCCCAAATCTGTGGTTCCTGCCTACAGTGTCTGCTAGCACTGCGGCTATGCAATTACTTTGCTCCAACCCATTGATAATGCACCTGCTATCTTCTATGACTCTATTGCTGGCTATTCCACTTTTTCCCGTCCTTGATTGCCCCCACATGAACCCAGACCCCCTGTTCAACTCACTGTTTGTTAGTTATACGGCTGATGAACTACATAAATATAGGTATTCTCACTGCCTTTCCAAACATTCTGCTGTTGCTGCCTGCAGAGCTGGTATACTCAACCGGCGACGCTATCTTCACCATGGCTCAAGGCTAAATCGCAATAAATCTGTACACTATACCAATGGTAGTAACATTTGCTCTTTCTGGACACTGTCTCGCTCACCTTCTCATTCTACAAAATGTTTTTCTAATCTGTCTAATTTACGCCCTCTTACCCCTGTTCCCCCTAGTTCCTCGTTTGCCCTCCTTAATGTCCGCTCACTCACTAACAAATCTTATCTGTTGCAAGAATTAGTATTGGACAATTCACTTGATCTACTTTTCCTAACAGAAACATGGCAACAACCAGGTGATTACTATTCTCTCAACCAAGCAACCCCACCCAACTTTAATTATGTGCAAAAACCACGTTCCTCAGGTCGTGGGGGCGGTCTGGCAGTGATCTTTAAAAACAATCTCAGAATTACTGAAGTTGTTTTCTCATCACCATCATCTTTTGAGTATCTTGCAGTCAAAACACCTGGCTCTATTACTGTACTCCTCATCTATCGCCCCCCCAAATCTAATTCATCCTTTTTCTCTGAACTATCTGAGCTACTCACTCTCGCTAACTCTTCTTCTTCTCGACTGTTGCTACTTGGTGATTTCAATATACATGTTAACACTCCTGACAACAAGTTTGTGACTGATTTTTTAGCTCTCCTTGACTGCTTTTCCTTCACTTAACATGTAGATTTTCCTACTCATGACAAAGGTCACACACTTGACCTAGTCTGTTCTTCTTCTGTCCTGGTTCACAACCTTCATCCTCTCCTGTTTCCACTCTCTGACCATAAGCTCCTTCTATTCTCTGTCCCTATGAATGTAGCTCACCAATCTGTTAAAAGACTTATCTCTTTCCGTAATATTAAATCTGTTGATCCCTGTTCCTTCGCTCAGTCCATCAATATGAGCTTTCCTGTTCTCACTGCTCCATCCTCTCCTGAGGTACATGCCACAATGCTTAACTCTGCTCTTTCCGCGTCCCTCAACGCTTCTGCTCCTGCGAAAACCAAATTGGTCTCTTTCACCACTTCTGCTCCCTGGTTCACCACTGAGCTGCGCGCTATGAAACAAGCCGGACATCAGCTTGAAAAGCTGTACAAAAAAAAACAAATTAACGGTGCATGCTGATGCTTATCTGCAACACATGCGCAAATACAGAGATTCCTTACACACCACCAAGTCTAGGTATCTCTCAGGTCTTATTAATAGGCCTAATGCTAACCCCCGTAATCTCTTTACAACAATCTCTAAACTTTTCAAAGCCCCTGGCAGCAACATGACACCCTCCTCTGAACTCTGTAACTCCTTCTTACACTTCTTTGAAGATAAAATTTCCAATATTAATAACTCTCTTATGATTATCTCATCTAAATCCACCTTTCCTTCCTCACTGTCTCCACAGCCCTCAGTCTGTTCTATATCCACGCCCTGTTTTTCTGATTTCAGCCCGGTTACTCCTTCTCTTATCAGTGATATCATTACCCATTCTAAAAGTACCACCTGCTTTCTTGATCCCCTCCCTACCTCACTAACGAAAGGCTGCATGACTGCTTTGGTCCCTCATCTAACCTCTATTATTAACCATTCACTGTTTTCTGGCTATGTCCCCTCAGTTTACAAATTAGCTGCAGTTACACCTATCCTTAAAAAACCTGGTCTTGACCCAGCAAATCTAAATAATTTCCGTCCGATTTCAAATCTTCCATTTTTTTCTAAAATCCTTGAGCATGTCGTAGCCACCCAGCTGACAACATATCTAGAATTCAATAACCTCCTCGACTCATTTCAGTCTGGTTTTCGCCCTCACCATAGTACCGAAACTGCCTTGGTCAAAGTTATCAATGATCTGCTGGTGGCTGCAGATACGGGAGCTCTAAGTATTCTGGTCCTCCTTGACTTAAGTTCTGCCTTTGACACAGTAAATCATGCCATCCTCCTCTCAAGACTGCGTGAGCTGGGTGTCACTGGCTCTGCCCTTGACTGGTTTAGATCTTACCTAACAGATCGAAAACAATTTGTCACACTTTCTGGACATAGTTCAACAATTTCAGCAATCTCACAAGGGGTCTCACAAGGCTCTGTCCTTGGCCCATTACTGTTCATTGTCTATGTACTTCCCCTCGGCCATATTATCCGTCACTTCAATCTTGATTTTCACTGTTACGCTGATGACACACAGATTTACCTCCGGACCAATTCTTTCAACAACCCACCACTCTCCAAATTGGAACTTTGTCTCTCAAAAATCAGGCACTGGATGACACACAATTCACTGATGCTTAATAGTAATAAAACTGACCTAATCCTCATTGGCTCCAAATCTACCCTAAATAAAACTGGCTCCCTCACACTCTCAATTGATGATGTCACCCTGTCCTCCTCCCCTGTGGTCCGAAATCTTGGTGTCACCCTTGACTCTACGCTCACGTTTCATTCCCATGCTAGTTCCGTCATAAAAAAAAACCTCATTCTTCCACCTTCGCAACATTGCTAAAATCCGTCCTTCTCTTTCCCAGTCTGCCTCTGAACGCCTCATCCATGCATTCATCTCCAGCCGTCTTGACTATTGTAACTCTCTTCTTTCTGGCATTAGCTCCTCACTACTACATAAACTCCAAATGGTCCAGAACTCTGCTGCCCGTCTCCTCACCCACACCCGGTCCCACCACCACATCACCCCAGTTCTCCACAACCTCCACTGGCTTCCTGTTAAATATCGTATTCAGTTCAAAATCCTCCTTCTCACCTACAAAGCTCTCAATAACCAAGCTCCCTCTTACTTATCGGACCTTCTTCAACCATACACACCTAATCGCATTCTCAGATCTTCCTCAGCTGGTTTACTCACCATTCCCCCTTCTAAGCTGCGTAGTCTTGGAGATCAAGCCTTCTCCAGACATGCCCCCCGCCTCTGGAACTCCCTTCCTCCAGAAATTCAACAGTCAACATCTCTATCACTATTTAAATCCAAACTTAAAACACACCTGTTTGCGGCTGCATTTAATCCCTCTGTTTCTGATTAGCCCTTGTTTGTTTTTACCCTTGTTCCTGTTTTGTATCATTGTATGTTATGTAGTGTTATGGATGTGATTGTCTTTATGTGTTCATCTGATTGTAACAGCGTCTTTGGGTTACTGAAAAGCGCTTTAAAAATTCCATTTATTATTATTATTATTATTATTATGTGTTTAAAGTCATTTTTGTTTTATATGAATTTATGTAGAACCAAGGTAGCCACATACTATGTTTGTAGTTGGTTAATAATTATGTAGAACATGGTTGTCTTAATGATATTACTTTGTGTTAACATCTAATCTTTTATATTGCAAAAGTATGATTCAAAATCTTGGAGATTCATTCAAAAGAGATGGTCTTCAAGCCTTTGTCTTGTCCAGGGTCATAAATTCTATGTGATGCCACTACCAAGGTACAGGAAACAGCCAATCAATGCTCCAATTCTCCCTCATTGAGGACGAATCAGGTATTCGGGGCGGGTTTTCTAAACTCTTGTCAAAGCCAGTCACACCACACTTAGACTTCACTCTTTTAACACTCCTCTGAGACACACTCTTCGAGAATTTTGGAGAGGAAGACGTTTTCCTGAAGAACGTCTCTCTCCTGCTTCCAGCAGACAATTCTTCTCAGATAGGGTAGTCAGAGAGCTCTCCTGCTCTCCAGACATCTCTGCAGGCGCAGGCTCCCTCATGGCTCTCTTCAACAGTCTTGGGCCCCTCGTGGTCCAGAGAGAACAGATTTTTCTATTTTATTTTTTATCTCTAATAGAAAACTATAGTTAGAAGAGCTATAGTTTAACTCCAGCAAAAATTTAATGCCACATCCAGAGCACTGGAGAAGACCAGACCTCTGACACTCAAAGTGGTGACCAAAGCTTCCAGACCAGCGACGGAGAAGGCCACACGCACCCTCAGAATGACCTTCTGAGCAAAGGCCCAGGAGAAACCTGCATGGGCGTGTCTCTCTCTCACAAGGCGGCAGATCAGCGATGACAGAGAATCCCACAGAGACATTCAAAATGCCACCAGCTCCGACTGAGGGGTTGCCGTGTCTGAACGTGGAGAGAAAAGGAACTCCCATGTCTGCAATGCTACAAGGCCCAAGCGCGTCAGCGACATGCTCCCAGCTATCCCGTCCATTGCCGTGTTTCAACAGGGAGAGAAAAGGAACGCCCGCGGCTGCAACCTACAAGGCCCGCGTCTGCAATTCTCCAGGAAGTCGTGCCGGAAAGCATGTCAGCAACATGCTCCCTGTCCATCTCCAGATACTTAAGGTCACATTGTCTCATGTCTCTCATGGCTCAGGGTTGGAGCTGAAAGCTTGCTGGGATAAACATAGCCTTTCCTAGAACTTAATTCTTAGAACGCAATTATCATAGAGATGTTCCCTCATATATTAAACTCCCTGTTCCCTCATGTATCATAGTAATCCATTTCATTATATGAATGTATAATCAATATTCATTATTCTATTTTACAATTAATAAACTAGTTGTGTGATAAAACTAATCCTTGGTTATTTGTTTGTGTGTGCACCTTTCTTGTATGGAATTATAACTTCTAGTTCAGATTCAATTTCAGAGCCAAGAACCTACGGCGAGTCAATGAGCACAATTCATTAATAATAGTTAATTCTAGCTAATTCTGCTGTATAATATGGGAAGATGGCCTTCTTGTCTAAGCTAAAATTAAGACAGGTAAGGACACTACATATTATTTAATGGAGATTAGCAGAATTAATTAAATAATTCATTATTAATAAAATCACAATTAATTATCATTGACTCTGCTATGTAGTGCTTATGCCACCGCAAAGTGCACATATCTATTTCCGCTACACTGTTTAAAAAACCAGTGGTGCGAAATGTTGCTCACTATTTGAGGCTTTTTCAAGGCCTTTTTGAGAATTTTTGGAGAGAGAACTGACTCTGTTTTTTTTCTGAAGAACAAGGAAGAACGTCTCTCTCCTGCTTCCAGCAGACAATGCCTCTCAGAGAGTGTAGTCAGTTAAGAGAGAGCCCTGGCTCTCTATAGAGCTCTCCAGCTCTCTGCAGGCATCAGCCTCTCTTATGGCTCTCTTAAACAGAGGGGTCTTGGGCCCCTCAAGCATGGTCCAGATAGAAGTTCTATTTTAATTTTATCTCTAGTACAAAACTTTAGTTAAAAGCACTGTAGTTTAACTCCAGCAAAATTCAATGCAACACCCAGAGCATTGAAGGAGACCTCAGACCTCTGACCCTCAAAGTGGTGACAAAAGCTTCAGGATCAGCGAAGGAGAAAGCCACACACTCCCTCAGAATGACCTTCTGAGAAAAAGGCCCATGAGAGACCTGCATGGACGTATCTCTCACAAGGCAGATTAGTGATGACGGAAAATTCCCACAGAGAACTTCAGAAAGCCACCAACTCCAACGGGGTGGTCGCCGTGTCCCTGGCGAAGCGATAGAAGAGGAACGCCTGCGGCTGCAGTGCTCCAGGAAGTCACGCCGGAAAGCACCGCGCATCAGCGACATACTCCCAGCTATCTCCAGTCCATCTCCAGGGATACGTAAGGTCACATGGTCTCATGTCTCTCATTTCTTTCATTGCTCAAGGTTGGTGCTGAATGCTTGCTGGGATCAACAATAGGCTTTCTAGAATTTAGGGTAATTATCACAGAGAAATTCCCTCATATACTAATCTCCCTGTTCCCTCATGTATTGCTGTAAGCCATTTCATTATATGAATGTATAATCAATATTCATTATTTGATATTATTATTAATAAACCAGTTGTGTGATGAAACCAATCCTTGGTTATTTGTGTGTGCAACTTTTCTTGTACAGAATATTACTTCTAGTTCAGATTCAATTTTGGAGCCAAGAACCTACGGCGGGTCAATGAGCATAATTCATTAATAATAATTAATTCTAGTTAATTCTGCTGTATAATATGTAAATTCGTCTAACATGATGACCTACATGTCTAAGCTAAAATTGGACAGTTAAAGACACTACATATTATGTAATGACTCCCAAACATGGAGCTTAGCAAAATGAATTAAATAATTAATTATTAATCAAATAACAATAAATTATTATTGACTCCGCAATGTAGTGCTTAGGCCACAGCAACGTGGGGCATACTTATTCCACTACAAGAAGAGAATGTAATGAACACAACTGGACTTTAACCCCACTGCTGTACGTTTAAAGGTACAGTCACACGCTGTATCTTTAATGGTTAGTAATGTACCTGTGCAGTACCTTTGAGCCAGAGACAAAGCTGCAACAGCGAGCAGCACAGAACAGCCCCACCCAGTCTTCAGAGCCGCAAACTCCCACTGGTACATTACCCTTTCATTTCAGTTTCACTTCTGATACTGAGCACTGACTCTGAAGGAAAAGTGTTTTGAAGAAAGTAAAAGTTTGTTTCACACTAAAATCAGACGCTTGTCCCAAAAATTCACAGCAAAAACAATATTAACAAAATTAGAGTAATACTTTGTGACTGAAGTAAACACAAAGTCTCTAAATATCCAAAAATATGTGTTTATTTACAGACAGAAGCTGTCTAAAGTGGAGCGTTGTTTTCTACCATCCACATCACACCTACAACAGTCACTATTACTGCAGTCACTGTTTAACACTGAAGCAGAGAAGGCAATGTGTTCTTGTCGTTGTTTTGTGCTTCAGTGGAGGCACAACATCCGTGATAACAATCACATTCCTGCTGTTATTCATCCATTGTTCCCTGCTAATGGCTAGTCAGATAAACACTGAAGTAAAATGGAATGACTTAGAGATCTGGTTCTAAAGGAAAAACAAAGACCCTCTCAGGAGCACAGCAAGGGAAAGACGTTCTGTAAATACTGCATCCTCATCAGGATCAAGGGTGGGTCAGAAACATAAACAGAGGCTAGGCAGCATTCATTACACTTTCATTTTACATTTACAGCCTTTAGCAGATGCATTTATCCAGAGCGATTTACACAAGTGCTTGGTGTTCAGACAGAATATCATCTCTAGTACAAACCGGTTAGAGTCCAAACTCCACTTGAGCTCAGACGCTGCCAGAATAAAGGCCTGTGCTGATAACTAGAAAGAACAAAACATTCATTCATTATCTGTAACCCTTATCCAGTTCAGGTTCGCGGTGGGTCCAGGGCCTCCCTGGAATCATTGGGCACAAGATGGGAATAAACCCTGGAGGGGGCGTAAACATAGCACTATATAATTCAATAAACAGCATCTAGTCCAGGGGTGTCAAACTAGATCCACGGAGGCGTGTGGGTGCAGGTTTTCTTTCCAACCACGCAAAAGCCCCACACTACTGAAAGTCAAGATCTACTGATTAGATCCAATGATTAAAAACAGGTGGAATGAGGTGTGGTTTGATTGAGGGGATTGAACTGGTGACCTTCCAGCCTCAAGCTCACTTCTCTAAAGGCAGAGGTATAAGTGCAGTAAGTCTGTTTTGGTGTGCAAGTTTCTGAGTTTGAAGACCGCTGCTGGAAATCAGTGGAAGTTTGTTCCACTATCTGGAAGCCTACCTGGAATCTTTGGGTGCAAGTTGGGAGCGGCAGTCCTTTGCAGGGCGACACACACTCACACCTCAATCCACCTACCAACGTGGAGCATGGGAGTTTTGGAGCGTGGGAGGAAACCAGAGAACCCAGAGGAAACCCATGCAGACACAGGGAGAACACACCACACACCTCACAGACAGTCACCCAGAGGAATCCCACACAGACACAGGGAGAACACACCAAACTCCTCACAGACAGTCACCCGGAGGAAACCCATGCAGACACTGGGAGAACACACCACACTCCTCACAGACAGTCACCCGGAGGAAACCCACGCAGACACAGGGAGAACACACCACACTCCTCACAGACAGTCACCCGGAGGAAACCCACGCAGACACAGAGAGAACACACCACACTCCTCACAGACAGTCACCCAGAGGAAACCCACGCAGACACAGAGAGAACACACCACACTCCTCGCAGACAGTTTTATAGTAAAGTAAAAACATTCGCATCACATTTCCTTTTCTTTTTGCCCATTCACTACATGTTGTTCTTTTCTGTAAGTTTATTCATTATAATACTTTAGCTGTGATTGTATGTGTTTGTCTTGTTCACTGATCACTTACACAGTGTAACATCATCACAGAATGACTTTACTGTGACCTAGCCCCAGTATATTCCTCCACCACCTGATTTCCTTGAAATGCTGAGGTTCAGAGAGGACCTTTGGGTGGAGTGAGTTAGTGAAAGTAAAATATGTGCTGCTGCTCACTTTCTGTCTCTGAGGCTTTAACTCCAACAGCATCAACGGCATCGTCTGTGGTTTCACTCTTCTGTTTAAAATGGCTCATAAAGGTACGTTCTTTTAAAATAAAATTATAAGCTTGTGTATAACTGATAATGGGGGAGTCATTAGAGACAGACACTGTTACTGAAGGCATTGTAATAATGTTTATAAATATTAGAAATCACTGCTATTGATATATGTGTATCTCTGTCTGTACCAGATTGGTTAGTCATTGGTTTATTAATTAACCCCGAAAGATTCCTTTAAAAAAGCTTTATTAAAATATGTATATTTCATTTTGTTGCACAGACATTGTATCTGAATGTAAGATGTATTACTATGTATTTATGAACTTATGTGTAGCTATGGTAGTTATAAATATAATAAGTGAATAATTCAACAATTTCTAATAATAATTCTTCTTCATTTGTTTATCTTCCATTTCCCCATTTTTTCCTTCTGATGTTTAGTGCACATCATGACCTTGGGAAACACTTTGAATTCTCACAGGACTTTTATGGAACGCCTCATGTTTTCGTCCAGTATCTGTGAAGTGGAGTATGTGGATGACTGTGATTCCATCTTCGCTTTTGTCCCCATCGTGTCTCGCGCTGGAACAGACATTGAAGCTGCTCTTCAGAAGATTCCTGGTAAATAGGGGACATTATACATGATATAAAAAGTGCTGAAATCTACATTAGATGATTCTGATGGTTCTGCAGATAATTTATTTCTCTCTTTCTCTGTCCTAGCGAACCGGCCTGTGGTCCTAGTGGTGCTCCACCACACATATGATCAATACTCTGTAGTCCCAGACAGCAGACCCAGTGTAAAGAGGAGGGTTGTAGTCACTGTGGACTGTCTGCACCATGAAGACAGAGGTCTGCTGACCTGCCAGCGCAACGACGAGGCTCTGAGAGCTGTAACTCAGTATCTAGCAGAACGAAGTCCACCCATTCTGAACCCTGGACAGAGTGTAAGCAAAGGCTCTAATTACTGAGTCATTAAAATTCTGCATGTTTGTGTACGGCGGGGTTCCCCAATTACTCACTAGAAAGTACCTCAATGTTGAACTGACATACACACTGTAGTTGTACAAACTTTGACTCGCGAGTACAAAGTTACTGCTCGGATACTACCGTAGAACACATTGAGACACAACACTAGTCTGGTGAAATGGCTGTGGCTGAGTGTGAGGCCTGTAATCAGCGCTGCACTTTGTCTCAGCAGTTTCACAACAAAAAATAATGAGGAATTTCACATGCACACAAACCCAATGTGGGGCGGCACGGTGGCGCAGCATGTAGGTGTCACAGTCACACAGCTCCAGGGACCTGGAGGTTGTGGGTTTGATTCCTGCTCCGGGTGACTGTCTGTGAGGAGTGTGGTGTGTTCTCCCCGTGTCTGCGTGAGTTTCCTCCGGGTGCTCCGGTTTCCTCCGGTGTGTGTGTTGCCCTGTGAAGGACTGGCGCCCCCTCCAGGGTGTATTCCCGCCTTGCGCCCAATGATTCCAGATAGGCTCTGGACCCACCGCAACCCTGAACTGGATAAGAGTTACAGATATTGATTGAAGGAATGAACCCAATGTGAATGTGTTTGGCTGCAGGCTGCCGATTGGGGTGCATAGGCATAGTGTTTTGAAGACTTCAGCCTTAGCTTGTTTTGGAATTTCATATAATGCAGGTTAGAGCATTACCTCTACATCTGTAACATCAGTAACAAGACACACCATGATCAATAGTGCCTTAAATCCAGCCAATAATCAGCTCCTAATAATCTACACCGTGCTCTAAAAACAAAACAATGCGTCCAAAAAGATCAAAGGCCTCATGCTTCTTTTAAACAGTGATAGAAAACAGAACAGAAAAGGCTCCAGTTGCACAGATATTTTTTAAATGACTTTAAGTCTCACAGAGACATGGTAAAGCTCTTCTGGGGCAGAATTAAAGGGGCCTCTCCAGCACTGGGCTCATCTGATTTTAAACTTCACTCCCTTTTCCCTTGCCTTTAATTTTAGGATCCGTGGGGGAGACCGAGAACACCATCCTCTGGTCCACGGCCAGGCAATCCCAGGCCCTCACCTTTCCTGATGCCGTATTTGGTGAGTTTCACTAACGTAGAATGACTGTCACAAACTTCATATCTACAATTTATTTTCTTTACATTGAATGAAATTTTTAAAATAAACAGACCAATGGGGCCAGGAGTTTGTTGCACTGAAAAAACACCACTTTGAATTTACTAATCTTCTTTCTTTACATCAAAATGTTGCATTAAAAATGAAATCATCTCTATCCAGAAATTGAATCTGATAGTTTTTGATTTAAAAAAAAAGCAAAGTAAAAAAAGTGGCATTTCTTCAGTTTAGAGTGGGTCCCCGGGTTTAGACCAGAATCTCTGACACATCCAGACCACTAGGCATCAGTATAACATCTATTTCAGAACAAGACGAAGAAAGTCACTGATTATATTTTACCTTTTCCTGTAAATCTGAGTCTTGTTCGTCCAGCAGCAGAGTAAATGTTTTTAGTTCTGTACAAATGATCTGTACTGTTCTTGTCCTCCTGCAGAGCCAGAGATGGCTGGACATAATTGGCTGGGCATTTGCGTTGCTGACTATGATCCTGGTATACAGCCTCACTTCTCTGGAGTATTTTCACTTCACTTGGTTCGTTCCCTGGCTGCAGCTCCTCTTGGCTGTTGTTCTGGAGAGAACTGGCTACGGAAAGTGGACAACTCTGTTTATTTTCATTGTAAATTTCTCAGTGTTGCTTTTCTCCCTCATTAGCCCAAAGGACAAAAACACAGAGGCGTTCACACCTTCAAACACAGTTGATATGAGAGCAACTGATAGCAGTGCTTTAAAAGGTTAAAAGACTGTAAAAACAGATCAACACTATTAGTGTTAAATTAGCACTGTCGGTGTAATAATTGAACACTTTTGTGAATTTACTGTGTTCAGGTCGGTGCTCATGAACAAACATGACACCAACAAGATCACAACGTAATTCTACATTAACGGTTATAAATGTTTCTTCCAGTAATCACCCTGAAGTCTAACTGACACCTGTTGGAATGAGCCTTCAGGGATTTTACAGCATTATAATGTGAATTGACATGAAAGGTTCATGTAGGGTGACCAGACGTCCTCTTTTACCCGGACATGTCCACTTTTTTAGACTTAAAAAAATGTCCGGGCGGAATTTCACAAACTTTCCGGATTTTGTTTTTCTAGAGCTTACATAGGACTTCAAGAAGTTTCGTTCACAAACTAGTCCCACCCTCCCCTACTCCGATTGGTTCGCTTGAGTAAGAAGGGGGAGTGGTGAAGTAGCCTAAAATCTTCTGATTGGACGGTCTGACTGTAGAGCTACCGTTATTGGTCGATAACCTTCTCTGTAAACATTTAATTGGTCAGTCTGCACGTCAGTAGTCCTTGTTAACGTCAGGCAAAGCTCAACCCTCATCTCGAGCAGCTATGCCGAAACGCAAATGTAAGTTCCTGAATGAATGAAAAAAGAAATTCCCATGTTTTCCCATGTGTAGCAAATAAAGGTGTAAAGAACTTAAAAGCACACATAGGTTCAGCTAAGAATACAACCCCCCCACCCCTCCCCGCCCACCGAGACGTGTCCTGTTTTTCACCATCTCAGATCTAGTCATCCTAGTTTACGTAGAAGTCCTGTAGTCTTATAAACAATGGCTTACGGTAAAGCATTTCCTCTAACAAATATGTGTAGTAAAACATATAATGTGTGATTATGTAAAGGTTTGCAGTATTATTTTACGTAATGAAGTGTTTGTAGTCAGATAAATGTAGCTTTAAAAAAGTGTCAGCAAGTGGTGATTTGTGTCTGTGCATTTGTGGTGTTAACAATAAAGAAACTCACATTTCTAATGTCTCTGCAGTGTCTCCTTATTGTCTCTTTATTTCTTCTGAGACACAACTTAAATCAAATGGAGATGTGATGGCGACTTCTGCTGCTCTGATATTTCTCCCAAGTGAAAGTGTCCAGGAATGTCTCGTGTGTGTCTCCTCTGGTGTTTGAGTGGATGTCTCAGTGACGTCTCACTCTGGGCTCAGTACTGAGATAATAAACGTCCTGTTTGTGATTGGGCCTTGGATTTTACACAGTTGTTAAAAATTGTTGATGGGAGTCTCTTGAAGAAGTGAGACCCTATGACTGCCAGTGAGGGTCAGACTCGTCGCCTAAAAGTAAAAAGTACTAAGTGAAAAAACTACTCAAGTACTGAGTAACTGCTTTGTTTAACAATCAGGACGTCACATAATACACCTGAATGTCCAAAAATATTAAACAGCACTGAACAAATTTGGAGCCGGAGAATATCTCTTAAACAAATAAAACAATAAATTAAATCTTTACAAAGCAGCCACAATTTACTTAAAAAAAAAAAACAATGGGCTCAGTAGGTAGAGGCTACAAAGAATAATATTAAGAAGAAAAAGACGGTCTGTACATAAGTTTACACGACATATTTACTGAGTCAAAACCCACCCCACACCCAGAATATTAGCTATGAGCTGATTGCTTTGTAGATAAGGCATTAACACACTGCATTTACAATGATGTGGAACAGCATTAACATTAACGTTAGAGAGTGAGGCTGTGTCCCAAACAAGACACTATGGAACTTTACACACTACACTACAGAGACACTGCTAAGGGTGGTGTATTCCCAGTAAACAATTAGCCGTTGATTCAACGTTGAAATAACGTAATGACTGCCGCCTAATCAACGCTCTCTTAAGGTTGAAAATGAAAGTTGAAAAGATGTCCAAAGACAGACATTGAAAAGACGATTATTAAACGTATTTTAGACGTCCACTGACGTTATCGATTGGTCACCACTTAACTAACTTATTAAGATGGATTTTGGACGTCCATTGACGTTTAAAATATGTCCTTGATGGACAGACTACTTTTAGACCTATTTTGAACGTTCCTTGTTTACTGGGTTATTATTTTTTCACACTATTCAGTGCAGCAGTGTGCGGTTTGGGACACGGCCAGAGAGTAACATTAACTTGTTGCTGCATGTTTAGTGTTTACTGAAAACGTGTTGACCGCCTTCCAAAACGGTTAACCGCAGTGGCGCACTTTCAAAATTAAAGTTTTTGGGAAAAAAAAAAATTTCTATCCATGGGAAAAAATAAAAAATAAAATAAAAAATAAAACATTTGGGGACAGATGCAGCTGTTACCAAATGTACACACACACACACACACATACACTACAGATACAGCTAATCAATTACAAAATTATTTAGTTTTTAATTATTTACCTTTGTTTCAACTGATGACTGATAAATGTTTGCACTAAATTTATGCCAATTCCTTTCACAGGAGCTGTACTTTTCTGTGTTCGTTAGTTTACTACATTTTAGCTGAGTTCCACACTGCAGGTTATTTTCGTGTGTCCCTCGCCGCAGACCGACCCGCATGATTTCTTTGAAATGCTGTATTTTAGAGAGGGAGAGGGAGAGGGAGGGGGCGGAGGGGAGTGAAAATGAAAGTGTGCAGCAGCTTCGAGATTATTTTCCTTTCCCGCTCTTTCTTTCAGCTTCTAATAGTGACGTGTCGGTCGCGAACGAACCGGTTCAAAGAGCCGGCTCTTGTAAGTGAACGATGAGAACCGGTTCCCGTCTAAGACCGAGCCATTTTTTTCTAAGGCTTGTCATTCAACCAATCAGAGAACAACAAGCAAGCTCCAACCCTCCAACCCTCCAAGCTGAGACACTTGGTTTTCCTGAATGCCAGTCTGCCTTCCAAAAAATAGTTGAAGAAAATGTTAAATCAGTTAAATGTTTGTTGACAGTTGTGGTTGTTTTAATCTCTACCGTTGAATGCTGCTGTTTTGCACTTTGCAGAGTATTTGTTTATTTTATTACCCACAAATGGATGATTATTTAAATTAATAAGCTATTTTGTAATACCTACCTTTTGGGTTCCATTGGCTATACTTCGGAGTTTACAAGTAATTTTTTATTAAGGTGTTTAAATAAAAATCCAGTTATTTATACAATTGAATGTGTGAGTGCAATCAATGAGTTATTACAAGACAGCCATAAAAACATTGGCCATTGCAACACTATTTATTATTTTTAATATTGAACAATAATATTCTGTCCATATACTCATGTAAAATGTAGGTAATATTGTTCTGTACCAGTGGAAATAAGTGGTAAAACAAAGAGCCATTTAGGAGCCGAAAGCTCTTTATGAAGAGCCAAGCCAAGAGGTTTAAGAAAGTCTGGTTCAACTCAGAACAGAATGAAAATGTAATGCTCCCACGGATCTTTACACCAAAGGATCGCTGATTCGCTAATTTCGCTGTCAATCAAAAAGGGATTCAGCCTCAGACAGATCATCCAATCATCATGCAGAAGCTGAGCGTCCGGGCCAGCCGAGGCCAGCCCACTGCCCCATAGACCCCCAGAGACGCTGAGCGTCCGATGGGCGGGACAAATCCCAGCATTTATCCAATGACCCGTCTCGTTTCACTGCACTTCGCTGCTTCGCTATTGAACTCTGTGGACGCTCAGCGTCCTCACTGTTTAAAGCACTGTGAAGCTGCGGGAATGATTGAGAGGAAAGCTGCGTCTTTACCAGTGATAAGAAGCTGATTCTGAACAAAGGTTAATCGCGTTGTAGTGGATATTTATTCAATGACACGTACACACAACAGTATATATTTGATCACTTATTTTTTGACATTTTAGGGGAAGCTGAGCTTCCCTTGCAGTCTTAGAGCAATCGCCACTGGTGGTGGATCATTCTCAGCGATGTGTCTGTGTGTGTCGTGCTTGTAAGAGTGGATCAGACACACCACTTGCTGACCCCTCCCTTTCTCTTCCTCACAGCAGGTAAATAATGCTAATTAATATTTTTTCCTTCTGATGTTTAGTGCATGTCATGGCCTTGGGAAACATTTTTTATGGAACGACTAAAGCTTTTGTCCAAAACCCGTGAGGTGGAGTCTGTGAATAACTGTGATTCCATCTTCGCTTTTGTCCCCATCGTGTCTCATGCAGACATTGAAGCTGCTCTTCCGAAGATTCCTGGTAAATATGGGACATAATGTGTTATAAAATTGCTGAAATCTAAATTAGACAAATCTAAAACAGGTTTTCTCTTTCTTTCTCTGTCCCAGCGAACCGGGCCTGTTGTTCTAGTGGTGCTCCACCACACATTTGATCCATATTTCGTAGTCCCAGACAGCAGACTCAGTGTAAACAGGAGGGATGTATTCACTGTGGACTGTCTGCACCATGAAGACAGAGGCCTGCTGAGATGCTAGCGCAACGACGAGGCTCTGAGAGCTGTAACTCAGTATCTATCAGAAAGAAATACAAACATTGTGCCCATTGGACAGAGGGTAAGCAAAGGGTCAAAGTCCTGAGTCATTAAAATCCTGCATGTTTGTGTACGGCATAGTGTTGTGAGGAGTTCAGTCCTTAACTTGTGTTTGAATTTCATATAATGCAAGTTAGAGCTTTACCTTCACATCTGTAACATTACAAATGTCATTAACAAGACACACCATGATCAATAGTGTCTTAATTCCAGCCAATAATCAGCTCCTAATAATCTAAACCCTGCTCTGAAAACAAAACACAGTGCATCCAATAAGATCAAAGGCCTCATGCTTCTTTTATACAGTGATAGAAAACAACAGAAAAGGCTCCAGTTGCACAGATATTATTTAAATGACTTTAAGTCTCACAGAGACATGGTAAAGCTCTTCTGGGGCAGAATTAAAGGGGCCTCTCTCTATTTTGTCTCCAGCACTGGGCTCATCTGATTTTAAATTTCACTCCCTTTTCCCTTGCCTTTAATTTTAGGATCAGTGGAGGAGAGGCAATACACAACCCTTCGGCTTCAACTGGGAGATTGTGAGTATTCCTACCATATGTTCGCTGTCAGATCAAAACCTCTTATCTCCATTTTGGTTTGTTTTATTTTTTGAACATAATCTGAAAACACACATAGTCCTTTTCATTGCATGAAATTTTTAAATAAACTGAGAAATAGACATTGGCCAAAATATACTAGCAATAAAATACTGCATTGTCTTACATTAAGTAGCATATTTATGAACATAATATTATTAAATATATTTCTGCAGCTCACATGAGATTTGCACATTTGTACTCCCAGGCTGAAGTAGTTTATGCTCCATAGAGTGGGTCTCATTGAGTGGGCGTTACAATATAGGAAGTACAAAAAAGACAAACAAAAAACAAACAAACCATCAAACAATAACACAAGCTCATAGAGACCACAAAACCACACAGTTAGCAATGATGAGTAAAAGCAGCCAAACCAGAAGCAGCACTGATACTCAGAAATAAAACTGGCCTCACAAGTGCAGTCACGGTCTATACCAGCATTATTAGCAGTCACTCGATGGAAACGAGAGATTAGTGAAAACAAAAGCAGGTGGCTGCAGAGGCAGCAGCACTGAAACACAATTTCACAGTCACAGTTGAGGGAAGGAAGAGGAAGAGGAAGCAGACGTACACACAAGACGTACCCACCCCTCCCTTTCTCTTCCTCTACATCTGTCTCTACGCATCATCCCACCCTCCCCCTTTTTCTTCCTCTACATCTGTCTCTATGCATCATCCCACCCCTCCCCTTTTTCTTCCTCTACATCTGTCTCTATGCATCATCCCACCCCTCCCTTTATCACCCCACACGTCCCCTTCTACATCTGTCTCTACGCATCATCCCACCCCTCCCTTTATCATCCCTCCCCTCCCCTTTTTCTTCCTCCACTTCTGTCTCTACACATCATCCCACCCCTCCCTTTCTCTTCCTCTACATCTGTCTCTATGCATCATCCCACCCCTCCCTTCATCATCCCACCTCTTCCCCCGTTGCAGCCGCAGCTGCATGCCTCAGACCTTCTAGCTTGCACCCCTCTATAGGTGCTGCGGCGGGCCTGTCTCCTGTCCAGTGCTCTGACCACTCGACGCGGTCTACTCTTCGTAGGTCTACTCTACGCATCATCCCACCCCTCCCTTCATTTTCCCACTTCTTCCCCCATTGCAGCCGCACCTGTATGCCTCAGACCTTCTAGCCCACATCCCTCTATAGGTGCCCCAGTGACCTGCCTCCCATCCAGCATTCTGGGCACTCGATGCGTTCTTCTCACTGCATGGCTTCCTCATTGCTGATTCACTTTCTTTGCACCCTCTACCCCTGCTGCTGCTCTATGCCTCATACTTTCCAGCTCGCACCCCCTCTACAGGTTGCTGTTTCGGGCCTGCCTCCTGCCTGGCGTTCTTGGCATTCTATGCAGTCTGCTTGCTGCACAGTTTCCTCACCCTAGATTCGCTCCCATCCGATCGTCTCATTCTCCCAGCCTCTACATCAGCAGCTTGCATACTTCATGGACACTCATCCCAACCTCTTCAATTTGCGGCCGCGCCATACCCTGCCTCTAACATTACAATTCTCATTTTTCTATTTAGGTGCTGCTGCAGACCCTCATCCTGACTCCTCTGCTGATGTTCTTCACCCACCCTCCGGCTTCCAGTTTATACTCTCTTTTCAGATGCTGCTGTGGACTATCGTACTGGACCCTCCTCTGTGCTGCCTTGCTGCTCACACTCTACAGCTTCTAGCTCCTGCTCTGTTTTCAGGTACTTCGGTGGACCTTCATCCCCCACTTCTTGCTGCTGAACTACTCAGAGTCGCTGATTTCCAGCTCAACGTCTTCCCGGGTTCTGTTATGGGCCATGTCCTAATCCTCTCCTTTGCAGCTGTCCCACACCCCGCCTCTTCCTTTACAGGCCGATTCCCACCTCCAACTTCTCAGCTTGCACTCTCTCCTCAGAAACTGCTGTGGACGCTCATCCCTATGCCTTCCCCTCACAAACAAACAGCGTCCTGCGTCCACTGTACGGCTTGCACTCTCTCCTGCTGGATCTTACCTTCTGCTTCTGCTTGCAGCTAAGCTTCTCCTAGCGACTGCACCTCACACTGCCTCTTGTTGTACTGTTCGTACTAATTGTTCCAGCAGCTGCGGGCTTTCAACTTGACCTCTCCTCTTCGCCATCATGCCACTCTGAGCCCCTAAGTTCCAGCTTATGCTCTCTCCCCAGGTTACCTTGGACCAGCACTCAGGCACTTGACGCCACCTCTGGCACCTGTTTTTTCATCACCCTCTAGGCATCTTCATTATCTTGTAGTCAACTTTCTACCTTGCCTCCTTGCTTGAGCTCCTCAGCACCTTTTGGATTTTTCTCTTTCAGAGTTTTCTCCCGTGTGACAAACTGCCTTCTCTCTATCTCACCTTTCCTGCAGTGCTGACCTTTTTGGGCTTCTTAACTGGCCTCATCAGTCATCCCTCTAGATCACCATTCCGTTCTCAATTCCCTCTATGCCATTGGAAAGGCACCACCAGGGCCCACCTGCCAATGAAGCACATCTCGCTTTATTAACGCTGCCCCTCTGTAGTACTTGACTTCAAGGCTGCTACTAATCCACTTTCCACCTATTGTTGCCAGCCTCAGACCCCTCACTATTACCCAATCCCCATCAATTACACTGAAGTAGAAATTGGACTTAGCAACACTCTGTCCAGTGCATCCAGCCTGATGCACTATCATGGTGGCCCCAGATAAATGTTTTTATGTTTTTACTATTATTGTTACACCGTAGCTTAATGACATTTAGCTGGTGATACTTTAAAATTCTATTATTAGTTGATCAATTTGATTTCTGCCGACGCGATGATCTTATGACCAACTCTGACTCTATCACATTTCACAATCATCCCCCCTTTACCGCTGCAGCATTTGAATACTCGAATTACCAATCACGCTAGAATTTCCATTATCATAATCAATAAAGGACATTCAACTTACTATTTCTCTACCGTCTCACATGACACTCAGTCATGCACCAGTTTATTAAAGGTAGTTCATTCAAAAACTCACTAACCCCTTCATTCACCTACACACAATCAGGACACCATTCAAACCCTTGACCAGAGTACCTGAACCTATCCATTCTGCAGCACTTAATGACCAGAATTCCTGTAAATTTTTGGGGGTCTGGCTTCATACGCATTCATAAGCCGCCCTGAACTCTTCCCCAAAAAACTTCTGAGTTCACCTCCCCGTTTCAGCCTCTACGGGCATGGTCCGTACTAGCAAAACAAAAAACAAAAAGCACAATCTGAAAATAGACACGGGCAGATCACAGAAACTAGAACAAAACTGAACATGAACAGAAACAAAAGGGAACAGCCGTGAACCGGTGTAGACACAGCCATTAGCATTGTTAGCTGGAAAATGGCCTCCGTTGGTTGATATCAGCAGCAGTGTTAGCGGCCACTAGCTACGGGTGAATACATCCAGGTCCCCAGCTGTCAGTATAACATTTCATAACATGAAAAAGCAAATTATTCAATTTGTTTTATCCTGATAAGTTTTGTTTCAGCAGAATAGAAAAGGTTGTTTTTGCCTCTGTACAATTTTTTAACTATACATGTTCTTCCACAGATAAAGAAAGACCTAATTTTCTGGACATTGGCTGTGCTGTGTACGATTTTGATTTACCAGAATTTTCTCTCCACCTGGTTCCTTCTCTTGATTCATCTCACCTTGGTTGTTGTACTGAAGGAAATTGGCTTTGAAAATAGGACTTCCCAGGTAATTCTCACTGTAAATATCTTTTTGATGCTTTACTTCTTCATGATACAGGAAAACAAGGCCTACAGACCTTTAAAATAATATATATTTTTTTTCAGTAGAGCAGAAGAGGTTTTTTGCCTCTGTACAAATGTTTTAACTATCCCTCTCCTTCTGCAGACGCTGACAGGCCTAATTTTCTGGATGTTAACTGTGCTGAGTATGATCCTGATTTACCAGTACTTTCTCTCCACCTGCTTCCTTCTCTTGATTCAACTCACCTTAGTTATTGTTCTGAAGAAAACTGACTACGGAAGGTGGACTGCCCACGTTATAACCATTGTAAACATCTTTGTGATAATTTATTTCAGTTTCTACAACAACCAGGAAAATGAGAGCGACAGACCTAATTTTAATTAGACCTAATGTACATTAGACTTAATGTAAAAATAATTTACATTTAAAAATGAGAGCAGTGGCTGGTACTTCTTCTTCTGAAAATATTAGTGTATAGGCCATTGTTCATGAGGATACATGACCACAACAGATGATGGCGTAAACATCATAATCCCATATTCATCTTAAAAGGTGAAAATACTGTAAAAACAGATTAACATATTAAGTGAACACTAATAGTGTTGATTTAACACTGGTGAATTTACTGTGTTCAGGTCGGTGTTCATGAACAAACATGACACAAACCAACAAGATCACGATGTAATGTTACATTAACGGTTATAAATGTTTCTTCCAGTAATCACCCTGAAGTCTAACTGACACCTGTTGGAATGAGCCTTCAGTGATGTTACAGCATTATAATGTGAATTGACATGAAAAGTTTATCTAGGGTGACCAGATGTCCTCTTTTACCCGGACATGTCCTCTTTTTTAGATTTAAAAAGTATCCGGGCGGAATTTCACTAACGTCCGGGATTTTGTTTTTCTAGAGCTTACATAAAATTTCGAGAACTACAAACTAGTCCCGCCCTCCCCTACTCCGATTGGTTCGCTAGAGTGAGAAGGGGGCGTGGTGAAGTAGCCTAAAATCTTCTGATTGGACAGTCTGACTGTAGAGCTACCGTGATTGGTCGATAACCTTCTCTGTAAACATTTAATTGGTCAGTCTGCACGTCAGTAGTCCTTGTTCTCAGGCAAAGCTCATGTACCCACCCTCATCTGGAGCAGCTATGCCGAAACGGAAATGTAAGCTCTCGGATGAATTAAAAAGGAAATTCCCATGTTTTCCCATGTGTAGCAAATAAAGGTGTAAAGAACCTAAAAGCACCCATAGGTTCAGCTAAGAATACAACCCCCCCCTCCCCGCCCACCGAGACGTGTCCTCTTTTTCACCATCTCAGATCTAGTGACCCTAGTTTACGTAGACGTCCTGTAGTCTTATAAACAGTGACTTACAGTAAAGCGTTTCCTCTAACAGAAATGTGTAGTAAAACATATAACGTGTGATTATGTAAAAGCTATTACATAATTTAATACAGTATTATTTTACGTAAAGAAGTGTTTGTAGTCAGAGAAATGTAGCTTTAAAGAAGGGTCAGCAAGTGGTGATTTGTGTCTGTGCATAATTTGTGGTGTTAACACTAAAGAAACTCACATTTCTAATGTCTCTGCAGTGTCTCCTTATTGTCTCTTTATTTCTTCCGAGACACAACTTGAATCAAATGGAGAGATGTTGGCGACTTCTGCTGCTCTGATGTTTCTCCCGAGTGAAAGTGTCCAGGAATGTCTCGTGTGTGTCTCCTCTGGAGTTTGAGTGGATGTCTCAGTGACGTCTCACTTTGGGCTCAGTGCTAAGATAATAAACATCCTGTTTGTGATTTGGCCTCGGGTTTTACACAGTTGTTAAAAACTGTTGATGGGAGCCTCTTGAAGAAGTGAGACCCTATGACTGCCAGTGAGGGTCAGACTCGTCGCCTAAAATAAAAAGTACTAAGTGATAAAACTACTCAAGTACTGAGTAACTGCTTTGTTTAACAATCAGGACGTCACATAATACACCTGAATGTCCAAAAATATTAAACAGCACTGAACAAATTCGGAGCTGGGGAATATCTCTTAAACAAATAAATCAATAAATTAAATCTTTACAAAGCAGCCACAATTTACTTTAAAAAAAAAACAATGGGCTCAGTAGGTAGAGGCTACAAAGAATAATATTAAGAAGAAAAAGACGGTCTGTACATAAGTTTACACGACATATTTACTGAGTCAAAACCCACCCCACACCCAGAATATTAGCTATGAGCTGATTGCTGTGTAGATAAGACAGTAAAACACTGCATTTACAATGATGTGGAACAGCATTAACATTGACGTTCAGTAACATTGAGAGAAAGAGGCTGTGTCTCAAACAACACACTGTGGGCCTTTACACACTACACTACAGAGACACTGCTGAGGGTGGTGTATTATTATTTTTTCACACTATTCAGTGCAGCAGTGTGCGGTTTGGGACACGGCCAGAGACTAACGTTAACTTGCTGCTGCATGTTTAGTGTTTACTGAAAACGTGTTGACCGCCTTCCAAAACGGTTAACCGCAGTGGCGCACTTTCAAAATAAAAGTTTTTGGGAAAAAAATCTATCCGTGGTAAAATAAAAAAAACATTTTGGGGACAAATGCAGCTGTTACCAAAATTTCAAATTTACACACTCACACACACACACACACACACACACACACACACACACACACACACATATATATATATATATAGCTAATCAATTACAAAATTATTTAGTTTGCTTTGTTTCAACTGATGACTGATAAATTTTTGCACAATTTTTTATTTGCAAATTCCTTTCACAGGAGCTGTACTTTTCTGTGTTCGTTAGTTTACTACATTTTAGCTGAGTTCCACACTGCAGGTTATTTTCGTGTGTCCCTCGCCCCAGACCCACCCGCATGATTTCTTTGAAACGCTGTATTTCAGAGAGAGAGAGAGAGAGAGAGAGAGAGAGAGGGAGAGGGAGAGGGAGAGGGAGGGGGCGGAGTTAATGAAAGTGAAAGTGTGCGGCAGCTTCAAGATTACTATCCTCTCCCGCTCTCTTTCAGTTTCTAACTCTCTGAGGCGTTACCTCCAGCCGAACCACTCTGTTTTACTCACTGCGCGTTACATTTCTGTTTAAAATGGCTCATAAAGGTAAGGAGTTTTTAAAAAATAAATGCTAAGCTTGTGTATAACTGATAATGTCAGACATTAGACACAGACGCTGTTATTGAAGGCATTGAAATAATGTTAGCAAAGTAGTAGGTAACTGTTCTGTTGCTAAGCAGCTACTTCCGGTTTATCGTGGTTTAATAAAAGTCTTGATGCACTGATGTAAACACATTATGTGACTATAAGGTACCTGCTTTTATATCATCAATAACATCACTACCACCCCCATGCTTCTACACCCACTGCCCCTGTGCACTTGTGCTGACCGTGCAGGAGCACTTTGTTGTTCTACAATTACAGTTAACATAGTAAATCTGTTGCTCTGCATACTTGGTTGACCCTGTTCAACTTTTACATCAATGGAGAGACCCCCACAGAGCAGTTGTGATGTGGTGGTGGATCATTCTCAGCGATGTGTCTGTGTGTGTCGTGCTTGTACGAGTGGATCAGACACAGCAGTGCGACTGGAGTTTTTTTAAAACCTCACTGAGAATAGTCCACCAACCAAAATTATTCACTACTCAAAAAATACCTGCTCTGGGGTGGTCCTGTGGGGGTCCTGACAATGAAAGAAAAAGGGTGGAGCAACAGATAGACTACTGTCTGGAATTATAGAACTACAAAATGCATAAATACAGTCAGTGGACAACAGCCGTAGGAACGACAAAGAGGGAGCAATGCTATGGTGCTAAATAATGCTAATTAATATTTTTTCCTTCTGATGTTTAGTGTACGTCATGGCCTTGGGAAACACTTTGAATTCTCACAGGACTTTTATGGAACGACTAAAGCTTTTGTCCAAAATCCATGAGGTGGGGTCTGTGGATGACTGTCATTTCATCTTAGCTTTTGTCCCCATCGTGTCTCGCGCTGGAACAGACATTGAAGCTGCTCTTCAGAAGATTCCTGGTAAATACGGGACATAATGTGTTATAAAACTGCTGAAATCTAAATTAGACAAATCTAAAACAGGTTTTCTCTCTCTTTCTCTGTCCTAGCGAACTGCCCTGTTTTTCTAGTGGTGCTCCACCACACATTTGATCCATATTTCGTAGTCCCAGACAGCAAACTCAGTGTAAAGAGGAGCAATGTAGACACTGTGGACTGTCTGCACCATGAAGACCGAGGTCTGCTGAGATGCCAGCGCAACGACGAGGCTCTGAGAACTGTAACTCAGCGTCTATCAGAACGAAGTACAACCACTGTGGACATGGAATCGGTAAGTAAAGGCTCAAAGTGCTGAGTCATTCCAGTCCTGCAGGTTTGTGTACGGCATAGTGTTGTGAGGAGTTCAGTCCTTAGCTTGGGTTTGAATTTCATATAATGTAACTTAGAGCATTATATCTGTAACATCAGTAACAAGGCACACCATGATCATCTCTAACTGCTTATCCAGTTCAGGGTCGTGGTGGGTCCAGAGCCTACCCGGAATAATTGGGTGCAAGGCGGGAATACACCCTGGAGGGGGCGCCAGTCCTTCACAGGGCAACACACACACACTCACACATATGGACTCTTTTGAGTCGCCTACCAACCTACCAACGTGTGTTTTTGGAGCGTGGGAGGAAACCAGAGCACCCGGAGGAAACCCACGCAGACACAGGGAGAACACACCACACTCCTCACAGACAGTCACCCGGAGGAAACCCACGCAGACACAGGGAGAACACACCACACTCCTCAAGTTCAAGAAGTTTATTGTCATTTCAGCATTATACAGTGTTTACAGTACACAGTGAAACGAAATAAGCAGGTCCCTCCAGGACCAAGTTGCTAAAATGAAAAAAACGTTTTTTAAACAAATAAAAGCCCGCTTGGTTCCGGAATAGCCGCTGCACATGTGTTGACGCACGCGCCGCCAGCTCAAGTGTGTGAGCTGGCAGAGACAGTCACCGGGAGGAAACCCACGCAGACACAGAGAGAACACACCACACTCCTCACAGACAGTCACCCGGAGGAAACCCACACTGACACAGGGAGAACACACCACACTCCTCACAGACAGTCACCCGGAGGAAACCCACACTGACACAGGGAGAACACACCACACTCCTCACAGACAGTCACCCAGAGGAAACCCACGCAGACACAGGGAGAACACACCACACTCCTCACAGACAGTCACCCGGAGGAAACCCACACTGACACAGGGAGAACACACCACACTCCTCACAGACAGTCACCCGGAGGAAACCCACACTGACACAGGGAGAACACACCACACTCCTCACAGACAGTCACCCGGAGGAAACCTACGCAGACACAGAGAGAACACACTCCATGATCAACAGTGTCTTAAATCCAGCGAATAATCAGCTCCTATTAATCGAAACCCTGCTCTGAAAACAAAAGACAGTGCATCCAATAAGATCAAAGGCCTCATGCTCCTTTTATACAGTGATAGAAAACAGAACAGAAAAGGCTCCAGTTGCACAGATATTATTTAAATGACTCACAGAGACATGGTAAAGCTGTTCTTGGGCAGAATTAAAGGGGCCTCTCTCTGTTTTGTCTCCAGCACTGGGCTCATCTGATTTTAAATTTCACTCCCTTTTCCCTTGCCTTTAATTTTAGGATCAGTGGAGGAGAGGCAATACACAACCCTTCGGCTTCAACTGGGAGAATGTGAGTATTCCTACCATATGTTCGCTGTCAGATCAAAACCTCTTAACTCCATTTTGGTTTGTTTTATTTTTTGAACATAATCTGAAAACACACACAGCCCTTTTCATTGCATTGAAAGTTTTAAATAAACTGAGCCAAAAAATATAAAACTAAATAAAACTTGGCCAAAATATACTAGCAATAAAATACTGCATTGTTTTACATTAAGTAGCATATTTATGAACATAATATTATTAAATATATTTCAGCAGCTCACATGAGATTTGCACATTTGTACTCCCAGGCTGAAGTAGTTTATGCTCCATAGAGTGGGTCTCATTGAGTGGGCGTTACAATATAGGAAGTACAAAAAAGACAAACAAAAAACAAACAAACCATCAAACAATAACACAAGCTCATAGGGACCACAAAACCACACAGTTAGCAATGATGAGTAAAAGCAGCCAAACCAGAAGCAGCACTGATACTCAGAAATAAAACAAGCCTCACAAGTACAGTCACTGTTGTTATTAGCAGTCACTCGATGGAAACGGGAGATTAGTGAAAACAATAGGCTAGTGAAAAGGCTGCAGAGGCAGCAGCACTGAAACACAGTTTCACAGTCACAGTTGAGGGAAGGAAGAGGAAGAGGAAGCAGGCGTACACACAAGGAAGGGCTTTAATAAGACAAATAACAAAACTAAAAGCACAGTCTGAAAATAGACACGGGAAGATCACAGAAACTAGAACAAAACTGAACAGAAACAAAAACGGGAACAGCCGTGAACATTCAGACACAGCTACACAAAAGACCAGACAAAGGAGTACTGAATACACACACACAATCAGAGACAAGGAACACCTGGGAACACGGGGGCAGGATTACCAAAGAGACACAGGTGGGAATGATGAGAGGGCCGGGCTAAGGTGGAGAAAAGAGAGGAGACTAGCACATGGCAGACAAGGAAACTCAGAAGACACAAAGCAAAACATGACTGAAATAAGCTCCATAGCTATTAGATTAGATTAGATTAGATTCAACTTTATTGTCATTGTGCAGAATACAAGTACAAGGCCAATGAAATGTAGTTAGCATCTAACCAGAAGTGCAATAACATTATTTACATAAAGTGCAGTTGTGTATGACATGTATACATAGTATAAATACATTTTATACTATGTATATATATTAGCATCTTTAGCTATAAAATGGCCTCCGTTGGTTGATATCAGAGGCAGTGTTAGCAGCCACTAGCTACAGGTGAATACATACAGGTCCCTGGGTGTCAGTATCATTTCAGTGTCATTTCAGAACATGACGAACAAACAGCTGTATTTTCTTGTAAAACTGTTTTTTCTTTTCAGCAGAATAGAAACGTTTTTTACCTCTTTAAAAAAGTTTTTAACTATTTCTGTCCTTCTACAGATTCTCTGGATGTTGGCTCTGCTGAGTATGATAATGAATTACATGTATTTTCCCTTCGTTTGGTTCCTTCTCTTGATACTGCTCCTATTGGTTGTTGTTGTTCTGCTGAAAACTGGCTACGGAAAAGAGACTCCCCTGCTTATTTTCGCTGTAAACACCTTTGTGATAGTTGCTTATAAATTATTTACATGACCCAGGAAATGAGACCTACAGACCTATTAACATTTTAAAATGAGAGCAGTGGCTGGTACTTCATCTTCTTCTGAAAACTTTAAAAACACTTTAGTGTGTAGGCTATTCTTCATGAGGATACATGACCCCAACAGATGATGACATAAACATCATAATGACAAAAATCATAATCCTATGTAAACAGATGTAAATGCTAATCCCAGTAAGCAGTAATAAGCTTTTATAGATATTCTATGTTGATGCCAGTGTCATGAAAGGCTTATGTAGAGCATCCAAACGAACAATGACCAACAATAAAGTTTTCCGTCTAACCTAAAAGTGTTGTAAAGAATATAACGCATGCTGATACATTACATATATATGATATAAACATCTGTAATCAGCCTTTGTGATGAAGACCATTGTAAATGTGGAGGAATCTGTTGTTGAATCTGCGTTCGAGCTCAGTGTTGTATACGCAGCATTACATCAATGTCTTCTGTAACAATTAAAAGCATTTGCAGAAATAAAATGAAGCTGTGATTCATTACTGTGGCTATATTCACTGAAGCTGAATATTAGAATAAATCAGCCTTATTTACCATTAAGTGTAAGATAATGTTAAACAATTTTATGAAATTTTATAAAGTCTAAATGCATTTATAGGTGTCCAGATTTGTTTTTAAAGTCTGTGTCAGCGCCCTGTTCAGGGGATCTGCCATTTTTAGTAGTGTCTGAAAAAACATTTTTCAACAATTTTCAATGCACTCAAACATTCCCACAATGCACTGCAAAAAAGTAGTGTACATCCCATGTACACTATTGGAGAATGGATACCCACAATCCACAGAGATTTGGGATAAAAACCTGCATAAGATAGTGTCTGAAATCGTCGTGAGTCCAATAAAAATAAATGTAAAAGCTGCTAGAGATTTTACACGCTGCGGTTTTGCAGGATTTGAATCAGCTCTGCATTTCCTGGTGATTGACATATCTCTGGCCAATCAGAGCTCTGCAGGGTTTACACCTCACCATTTAGTACCTACTCGGCACGGCTGGAACCCGGAGTGAGCTGGGACTAACAACCTACCCGGTTCCAGGGACCAGGACCAGATTTGGCCAATGGAAAGCAAAAGAACTGTGCCGAGTCGAGTAGAGTTGTCTAAATTTTATGCAGTGGAAAAGCGTCATTTGTAGATTTGGTATGATTAAAGATACTGCGCCATCTACTGGTCCAAGACTGGGATTGCTTTAAACCCACACAGTGCTTCACTCAGCCTATGTGCTGTAATATCTGGGTATTCAGTTTGCACCAATATTAAAATGTATCCTGCACTGTTCCCTCAGTCTGGCCAATATTGTCACAGATAGAAGAGGGAGCTGCTGGAGCTCCATTCTCTGATTTTCCCTCTGATTGTGTCTGGGCGTTTTTCCCGGCCTCTATTGTCTTGGTGTTTACTTGTTCACACCCTGAAAGGATATTCACCCTCCCTGGCTTCTCTTCCGAAGGCTGCTATTCATGGCTGTTTTCGTGTGGATGCTGAGGATATTCCCTGGAGTGGAGTGTGGTTTATTTTCACTTTCAATATCTTAGTGACGGTCACAGAGAAATGTTTACATGAGTCAGACATGAGAAAACACCAGCAAGTACCTACTGCAATGTACAGTTCCAGTGTCTGTGTATAGTCTGTGGCATTAAAAATAAAGAAACTGATAGAAACTTTCTGCTTGTTTGTGATTCCCTCATCAGAGATTTTGAGTTTTTCTGCAGTAAAGAAAAATAACATCTCCTTAATATCTAAGTTTCTCATTATCTATTTGATTCTGGTTTTGGAGGAACTTCTTTTAAGTGTCTGCATTTTGTTAATGTTTCATAAACCACTTTAAATAGGCGACTTCAATGCATGGCATATTCTACCTTTATTTACTCAGAACTGCTGCACACTTTTAGAGGGAGAAGAGATTTTTATGCTAACAGCAGCCTCTGGTCACCCTTTGAAGCTGCTCCATTTAAGGTGGAATGGTGAAATAATAAACATACGAAAAAGGATCAATGGCTTAACTCAACTGCCCTTTAAATCCACAGCAGGATGTGTTTCTTTACAGGTGCTCGAAGGTAGACTGTTCAATACTTTGTTTTAGGAAAAAGCACTTAAGTGATTTTTGACATTCATTTGCTGTACATTATAGGAATAAACAACATTAACCATTCATTCATTATCTGTAACTCTTATCCAGTTCAGGGTCGCGGTGGGTCCAGATCCTACCTGGAATCATTGGGCGCAAGGTGGGAATACACCCTGGAGGGGGCGCCAGTCCTTCACAGGGCAACACAGACACACACACACATACATACATACGGACACTTTTGAGTCGCCAATCCACCTACCAACGTGTGTTTTTGGACTGTGGGAGGAAACTGGAGCACCCGCAGGAAACCCACGCAGACACAGGGAGAACACACCACACTCCACACAGAAACCCACGCAGACACAGAGAGAACACATCACACTCCTCACAGACAGTCACCCGGAAGAAACCCACGCATACACAGAGAGAACACACCACACTCCTCACAGACAGTCACCCGGAGGAAACCCACGCAGACACAGGGAGAACACACCACACTCCTCACAGACACCCACACAGACACAGAGAGAACACACCACACTCCTCACAGACAGTCACACGGAGCGGGAATCGAACCCACAACCTCCAGGCCCCTGGAGCTGTGTGACTGCGACACCTACCTGCTGTGCCACCGTGCCGCTCCAACGTTAACCAGCTTGGTTTTAATACTAGTCTGTTGTTGGTTAGCTATTATGGTCATGGTATGATAGCTGGTCTGTTTTTGTCAGCGTTTTGTCATTTGTTTCTCTTTGTTTTACTACCTCAGCTAATAGCCATTATATAGATGTAAATGAGAATATTGGTCAAGCTTTTTAATAGTGTACACTTGTTTTTATTAATGTTGTTAACTTCGGATATGAGCAAAAGGGGCATTAAAGAATAACCCAATTAAGACCCCGTCCACACAGGTCCATTAATGTTTTTAAAACTGAGATTTTCCTCTCTCCGTCTTTAAAATTATCCCCGTCCAGATGAATACGAAAACGTTTGCATTACCACGCCAGTCCAGTAGGGGACCGTAGTACCTCTCAAAGAGCGGCGCCAAAACCCCACAACTCATGAAACATAGGTGTTTATCCCAAATCACTCCATACTCCCTCTGTACTGCACTAAACAGTCATGGGACGACTGAATCTAGATCTTAACACTGTATTATATATTTCTAATACAGTATCATTTATATGTATTCATATGTGGGAATCTGAAATCTAGTGCTATCTGTATATTCACGGTAGATTAATGAGTTATGTACTTGACTATAGAGGGGGTGAGGGGGTATTTGCATTTCAGACCAAGGGCTCGCTGTGTGATCTCAGCATTTCCAATAAATATCCGTTCATTTTCGTCCACAAGAGACAATGGCGTATTCAAAAATATCCACCTTGGAGAACATTATCAAAAATGAAAGGGTATTTGGTATTTTAACCACCAAAAACAGAATTTATGAATTTGTTTCTGAAACAGTGCAACATCTGTGAGACACAAGTTCTCATCCAGTCACTCACAGTTTCACACAGTCATTCCACCTACGAACATGGAGGAAATACGAGCACTTGGAGAAAACCCACACAGACACAGAGAAATCACACACTTCTCAGTGTCCTCAGTGTCCTCAGTGACCTGAGGAGAGTTGTGGGTCACCTACACTGCACGTTGAAAGAAACCTATAATTTTGTAGCCCCTGAATGAAGCGCTGTATGCTGCAATGATCATGTCCCTCCTCATAACGACAACAATGTTAAATATAGGTTTAATACAGAATGCTGATTTATTCTGGCCAATAGGTATCAACATATAATGCCTGCTTTATCATGCGAAGAGGGATCATTGCTGCATTAGTAGAAGAATTTCAGCTGTGAGTTAACATTTCACTTGGTTCCATGTCATTTAGCACATAAAGCCACCACACCTTCAGCTCTGTACAAAGTTAAATGCTTGAAATGTTTTCCTGCAGAAAAACGGGTTCAGCTTCAGTGCAGATGAACTTGTGTTGTCGGACAGGTTCTGGTTCAAGCTTCTTGAAAAACGAGTAGTGAAGTATTCTCGCTATCAGTGGCATCTACACAAGCCTACAGAATCAGGACAGATCAGATCAGAACCTGTGAACTGTTCTTTTCTTTTTCCCTCCTCTGTTTTTCTTCATTTTGTTTTACTCCTATGCATCAGCATTTACTTTTACAGCATTTAGCAGACCCTCTTATCTAGAGTGATTCACACAGTGCTTGGTGTTCAGAGAGAGTGTGTGTCCCTGCTAGTACAAAAAGGTTAGAGTCCAAACGCCCTCTGCGCTCAGACGCTGGCAGAACAAGGGTCAGTGCTGATAACTAGAAAGAAAAAATAGTCAGTGCTCAAACCTAGAGAGAAAGGAGTTAAGCGCAGTATAACTGCAAAAACAGTCTGTTACGGTGAAGTGGGTCACAAAGAGACAGGTCTTCAGCCGGTGTTTGAAGACCATGAGAAAGTCCGCTTTTGGAAGCCAGTGGAAGTTTGTTCCACCATCTGACATCACCAATAGAACAGGTATACATTGAAAAGAGAAGAGGACTCAGCACAGAGCCTTGAGGGACACCAGTGGAGAGCACCAACGTGCCCTGATCCAGCTGCTCTGCCCTGATCCAGCTTACTCCCGTTCCAGATCCAGCCCTTGACTCTTACACAGCATCCAGCATGGGTATGGATCTGACTGTGTAGCCTAATGTTTTTTCCCAACAGTTGACTCCCCGCCCACAGTACTCCCAGTAAACAAGGAACGTCCCTGGATGTTCAATATAGGTCTAAAAATAGTCAGTCCATCAAGGACATATTTTAAACGTTAACAGACGTCCAAAGTCCATCTTAATAAGTCAGTTAAGTTGTGACAAATTAATAACGTCAGTGGATGTCCAAAATCCATCCGATAGTCGTCATTTTAATGTGTGTTTGGACGTTTTTCAGCTTTCATTTTTAACCTTAAGAAAACGTTGATTAGATGGCAGTCATTACGTTATATTTCACAATGGTTAAATGTTTACTGGGCTGTGTGTCTCACATGCATTCTCCCATTTCCACAACTTATGTGTTATCTTCACATTATTGCTTAGTTCTATTCAATTTTACTGAGGTTTTGTTATTTCTTCTCCAGCGTCGACCAGAGGAGAATGAACACTCTTTGAGTCCATGTTTTTTTTTTCCTCTTGTCCTGATGGAGTTTTTCTTTGCTACTGTCACCCTCCCATAGGAGGATTGGACCCAAATCTCTGTAAAGCTGATTTGTGATGACATTCCTTGAGTGTTATATAAATAAAAACTGATGCATTGATAGATTGATTTCCTATTTAAACTCCTGGTCTGAAGGCTATGGAACATCCAGGCCACATCTTACAGAGTCATGAACATATTCGTCTTACAGGCGTCATATTTCACAACACTGCAGTCTTTTAACTGCCCTATTTCTCACTGCCTTATTTCCATCACACACATTGCACACAGACGTTTTCATACGCAGAATACTGCACTTACTGCAAGTGGAAATGTGCATTTATTTACTGTAAACACTTTGATCCAGTTCAGAGTCACGGTTGGCCTGGAGCCTACCTGGAATCACTGGGTTCAAGGCAGGAACACACTCTGGATTTGTACCAGTCCATAACAGGGCATCACACACTCACACACTAACACACACACACCTACGGATGTTTTTTTTACAACGGCATGTTTTTTTTGTGTGTTTTTTTTTAACTGTGGGAAGAAACTTGAGCACTCGACAGACACAGGGAGAACACACTCCTCACAGACGGTCACCCGGAGGAAACCCACGCAGACACAGGGAGAACAGAGCACACTCCTCACAGACAGTCACCTGGAGGAAACCCACACAGACACAGGGAGAACAGAACACACTCCTCACAGACAGTCGCCTCACCTGGAGGAAACCCACACAGACACAGGGAGAACAGAACACACTCCTCACAGACAGTCACCTGGAGGAAAACCACGCAGACACAGGGAGAACACACCACACTCCTCACAGACAGTCACTCGGAGGAAACCCACGCAGACACAGGGAGAACACACCACACTCCTCGCAGACAGTCACCCGGAGGAAACCCACACGGACACAGGGAGAACACACCACACTCCTCACAGACAGTCACCTGGAGGAAACCCACGCAGACACAGAGAGAACACACCACACTCCTCACAGACAGTCATTCGCGGTGGGATTCAAACTCACAGCCTCAGACTCGTGGAGCTGTGTGAAAGAGACACCATCTGTTACACCAAGGTGCTGCCCCTGTACAGTCTTTAGTCTGTATTCTTTTGTTTTTATTGTAAATGAAACCACTGTCTGCTGTGTTTTTTTTTTTTTTTTTGTAGAAATGTGTCCTGCGAGGTTCATTCATCACTCAACACATCAATTGACCTGAAGGAATGATGATAAAGTTGACTCTGCCTTTGTCTGAATTCCAGCTCTGAATTCTTTCATGGTTCGCCTCCTATTTGCTCTGCACTCCTACTGTTCCACAACGTGGGTATCTTTTGTGAATATATAATAATCACACAGACCAACAGTAGCTTTGAACTAAGCTTGTTTTTTCACCCATTGTCCCTTTTATTAGCTTCACTCACCATGGAGGTGCACTGTGTACCTCTTTATTTACAGAGTCTCGTCCTGCTCCTGAGCGTTGAAGAACAGCGTGAAATGGGGCTAAAAATGTATGCAATGGGTGGACTACAGTGTGTAATTGTAGAACTACAGAGTGCTCCTCTGTCGTCAGTGGAGCTGAGAGAAGGGACAGTGAGTGTAGTTTTAATGTTTTGGCTGATGGGTGTGTGTATATTGAACTGAATGTCTACAGTAGTGTATTAGCTCATATTGTGTATTATGCGGTTGGAAATATCAAAACATAAATGCATCTAGACTTTTCTTCCACACGTTTGTCCTGTTCTGTTTTTACCTGCTTTTATTTCTTTTGTTCTTGTGAACTGGTGAAGATAATCCACATTTTTTGCCGCCTGTTTAGTAACAGTGTATTATTAAATGCATGTTTCCTGTGCTGTTGTGCGTGTCCCTGTGTGTCCTGTAGCTTTACCTGTTATTGTACAAATACTCAGAAGAATTCACAGAGAACTGAAAGTGAAACTGCTCTCCCTTAGATTTCCATTTATTCTGTGTACTCTCTTCACCACTGCACTCGTCCTGCCACAGCTGAGGCTTCACTGCAAAATGGTTCAAGGTATGTTCATTTAAAATATGTATATTTCATTAAAATCACAAGCTATTAGTTGTCTTTTGGCTTATGACACATTTTTCTCTGAGACTCATCAGATCTCAGCTGGTGTATGTTAATGAAACAGAAATGGGAGTCTTCCATACAATTCTAATGGCTAGTAAAGGGTTAAGCTCACACATTTGCATACAGTACATTGAAATATATTGTGTTTTTCTTCATTACATTCATCTAAATATTTTTGTTACACCATTAATGCCTTAAAGTTCTAATACAATAATGTAATTAATTTCCAGAATCATAACAACTATTAAAACATTTAATATGTAGTTTATCGATATTCAGTGTGTTCATGATTTTTAGCTTAAAAAACCTTTTGTTACATTTTCTTTTCTTTTTTTCAGTGAGACTTTTATTCATTTTCCTCCCATTTTCAACAGAATACATTTCAAATGATTTTTCTCAAAGTTCAGTTCTATAAATAGTTTGTATCTCTCCATTCAAAAAACACGTTCAGTGATGTTACTTCTGGCTTTTTTCCTCTCCCCAATGTCACTTTTTTTGTCTCTATTCTCTTTCCCTGTTTTTCTTGCTGGATTTTTTACATAAATTAAAGGTGCAGCGTAGTGTCACAGCTTTTGTTACTCAACTGTCTGCTATTGTTTAGGTATGAGCTGTATCTTTTAAATATAATCTCTTCAGGGGATCCACAGGGCTCAGTCTTTGGACCTCTCTTATTTATAATCTGACCCCAGATCAGATGCAGAAGAGACATAACCCAGGTCTTTACACTTTTTATAATGATGTGGCTGGTTCTCTCTGCCCTTAATTTTAAACTCGGTTTCATTCGACACACTTTCATTTTTGTTCCAGATTACTTCTATTTTTAAAAGTCCTACTTTCAGTCTCAGTAACAGCTGTCTGTAGCTGAAACTTATACATGAGACTCAGACTGATCTGTGTAGCACAAAAAATCTGTGGAGAAATATTTTTCAGCTTCGCTGGAAGGCTTGAGCTCTTTTAATTCCTGCTTTAAAAATACCCCAAAGGTAAATTCAGGTTTGGTGGCATACATGGCCAGGCTCATCGTTAAAACGCTTGTGGTTATTGTCACGTTGCTGCATGCTTCTTTTGAGAAATGTGATTCAGTATTTTGATGTAGACACTAGCATCCATAATGCCTTCTATAAAGACATCTCCCCTTCACCTGCTGAACTCCTACAGCACTGTTTTACCAAATACCTCCCCCGTGTTTCATAGTTAGATGCACTCAGAAGGCACTGAAGTGGTCCACAACGAATGTACAGAATCCCTTCTGAATAATTCATCTGTGTGTAATCTGTCTGAGAATGTGCTGCCAGTGTTCCTCGGGCTCTATTTCATGTTGTTTTATTTGCAGCTCTGTGATGCCATGTTAGTTGGTTAATAACATTCATTCATTATCTGTAGCCCTTATACAGTTCAGGGTCGCAGTGGGTCCAGAAATCATTGGGTGCAAGGCGGGAATACACCCTGGAGGGGGCGCCAGTCCTTCACAGGGCAACACACACACACACACACATTCACTCACACACTCACACCTATGGACACTTTTTGAGTCGCCAATCCACCTACCAACGTGTGTTTTTGGACTGTGGTAGGAAACTGGAGCACCCGGAGGAAACCCACACAGACACAGAGAGAACACACCACACTCCTCACAGACAGTCACCTGGAGGAAACCCACACAGACACAGAGAGAACACACCACACTCCTCACAGACAGTCACTCGGAGGAAACCCACACAGACACAGGGAGAACACACCACACTCCTCACAGACAGTCACCCGGAGGAAACCCACACAGACACAGAGAGAACACACCACACTCCTCACAGACAGTCACCCGGAGGAAACCCACACAGACACAGGGAGAACACACCACACTCCTCACAGACAGTCACCCGGAGGAAACCCACACAGACACAGAGAGAACACACCACACTCCTCACAGACAGTCACCCAGAGGAAACCCACACAGACACAGGGAGAACACACCACACTCCTCACAGACAATCACCCAGAGGAAACCCATGCAGACACAGGGAGAACAAACCACACTCCTCACAGACAGTCACCCGGAGGAAACCCACACAGGCACAGAGAGAACACACCACACTCCTCACAGACGGTCACCTGGAGGAAACCCACGCAGACACAGAGAGAACACACCACACTCCTCACAGACAGTCACTCGGAGGAAACCCACACAGACACAGGGAGAACACACCACACTCCTCACAGACAGTCACCCGGAGGAAACCCACACAGACACAGGGAGAACACACCACACTCCTCACAGACAGTCACCCGGAGGAAACCCACACAGACACAGAGAGAACACACCACACTCCTCACAGACAGTCACCTGGAGGAAACCCACACAGACACAGGGAGAACACACCACACTCCTCACAGACAGTCACCCGGAGGAAACCCACACAGACACAGAGAGAACACACCACACTCCTCACAGACAGTCACCCGGAGGAAACCCACACAGACACAGGGAGAACACACCACACTCCTCACAGACAATCACCCAGAGGAAATCCATGCAGACACAGGGAGAACAAACCACACTCCTCACAGACAGTCACCCGGAGGAAACCCACGCAGACCCAGGGAGAACAAACCACACTCCTCACAGACAGTCACCCGGAGGAAACCCACACAGGCACAGAGAGAACACACCACACTCCTCACAGACGGTCACCTGGAGGAAACCCACGCAGACACAGAGAGAACACACCACACTCCTCACAGACAGTCACCTGGAGGAAACCCACGCAGACACAGGGAGAACAAACCACACTCCTCACAGACAGTCACCCGGAGGAAACCCACACAGGCACAGAGAGAACACACCACACTCCTCACAGACGGTCACCTGGAGGAAACCCACGCAGACACAGAGAGAACACACCACACTCCTCACAGACAGTCACCTGGAGGAAACCCACGCAGACACAGGGAGAACAAACCACACTCCTCACAGACAGTCACCCGGAGGAAACCCACGCAGACACAGAGAGAACACACCACACTCCTCACAGACGGTCACCCGGAGGAAACCCACGCAGACCCAGGGAGAACACACCACACTCCTCACAGACAGTCACCCGGAGGAAACCCACGCAGACACACGGAGAGAACACACCACACTCCTCACAGACGGTCACCCGGAGGAAACCCACGCAGACACAGAGAGAACACACCACACTCCTCACAGACAGTCACCCGGAGGAAACCCACGCAGACACACGGAGAGAACACACCACACTCCTCACAGACGGTCACCCGGAGGAAACCCACGCAGACACAGAGAGAACACACCACACTCCTCACAGACGGTCACCCGGAGGAAAGCCACGCAGACCCAGGGAGAACACACCACACTCCTCACAGACAGTCACCCGGAGGAAACCCACGCAGACACACGGAGAACAAACCACACTCCTCACAGACAGTCACCCAGAGGAAACCCACGCAGACACACGGAGAACAAACCACACTCCTCACAGACGGTCACCCGGAGGAAACCCACGCAGACACAGGGAGAACACACCACACTCCTCACAGACAGTCACCCGGAGGAAACCCACGCAGACACACGGAGAACAAACCACACTCCTCACAGACAGTCACCCGGAGGAAACCCACGCAGACACACGGAGAACAAACCACACTCCTCACAGACGGTCACCCGGAGGAAACCCACGCAGACACAGGGAGAACACACCACAGCTGTGTTCGACACCTACCTGCTGTGCCACCGTGCCACCCTGGTTAATAACATCTTAATTAACAAACCAGAATCTGGAGACAAAAGTAGCTATAAACCGGAGGCGATGGCCTTTCTGTTACTTGGGCTTTTTTTGAAGGACAGCTGCTGCACCTTTGTTTACTGCTAGTGTGGGTCTTCTTCTTTATCTGATATCTCCAGTACTTTCACTGCATTTGTTGTTGGCTCATGTCTTTGAATGTTCATTCTTCATTCCAGATACAATCAACGTCTACGTCATGGTCAGTGGGAATACCTTGGGTTCCCACAAAGAGTTCATGAAAGATCTCTTGCGTTCGACCAATCTCCGTGTAGTGAAGTTTGTGGATGATTGCGACTACATCATCTGCTTTGTCCCCATCGTGTCTCGAGCTGGAACAGACATCGAAGCTGCTCTTCACAAGATCCCTGGTAAACACACGTGCACTGACAGCCACTTCATTACCTGCACCCACCTTGTGCATGGCCACTTTTTTCCCCAGTGAACAATGTTTAATGTGATACATTTGTGCAGATTTAATGCAGTTTGTATATTTTCTGGGTTTAACGTCATAGATTTATTTGTGGTTTATCTGTAATGTGTTTTTCTTCGTTCTCTGACTCCCAGAGCTCCCACGGGCCAGGCCTGTTGTTTTAGTGGTGCTCCACCACACGTTTGACCCAGACTTTGTTGCTCCGGACAGCAGTCGCTCTGTACACAACAGTAATGTGTTCACTGTGGACTGTCTGCACCATGAAGACCAAGGAATGCTGAAATGTATTCGCAACTCTGAGGCTCTGCAGAAAGTAAAAGAACGCGTGGGAGCACAGGAGGAATTCCCAGATCTTCCCAGTTACAGAGAAAATCCTGTTATTATTGAGTCCAATCCGGAGTATCCCAATAGGAATTTAAAGGTGGGTCTAGAGAGAGCAAGGCACAGTCATTTAGTTCAGTTTTATTATCAAGCACACAGTGGACATTCAGTCACGGAAAAGCGAAACGTCCTTCTGTCTACTTCTGTTCTGACAGGCAGAAGGACATATGTATATTTACAAATACACATTCACATGGACAGCAGAATAGTCAGCAATGGAAACACACTGGATAAACATGTGCTTTAATAAATCCCATAATTTAATAATCCCATAATTAATAAATAATCCATAACTGTGAATTTATAGGAAAAATAAACAAAAACAAAAGAAGAAAAGGTCTATTTATGTGATCTTCCCTGTTATGAGCCTTAAACCTTTTTTGTTTGTTACCATCTGTTACACATCTGCACACCCAGCGCCACCTGCTGGTACCAACCTGATTTACATCCACCACTGTGCCTCCTCAAGGTTAAAGAAATACCCTGAAAAATGGTGGTTCTACAAGGGTTCTTTATTAAAGTAAATGGTTCCGTATGGAACCCTGAACACATGAAGAATCCTGTGCATTACTAAAGGGTTCTTCAGACTGATTAATGTGCTGTAGATGGTTCTATAAACACCTTTTAGAAAAAAGGTTCTATGCGGCACCAAAAACGGTTCCCCTGTTGTTAATCTGTCTGTCTGTCTGTCTGTTTCTATATGTCTGTCTCTCTATGTTTCTATCTGTCTGTCTGTTTATGTTTCTATCTGTCTGTCTGTCTGTCTATATTTCTATCTGTCTGTCTCTGTCTGTCTGTCTGTCTGTTTCTATATGTCTGTCTCTCTATGTTTCTATCTGTCTGTCTATCTGTCTGTCTGTTTATGTTTCTATCTGTCTGTCTGTCTGTCTATATTTCTATCTGTCTGTCTGTCTGTCTGTCTGTCTATGTTTCTATCTGTCTGTCTGTCTGTCTATGTTTCTATCTGTCTGTCTGTCTATATTTCTATCTGTCTGTCTGTCTGTCTATGTTTCTATCTGTCTGTCTGTCTGTCTATGTTTCTATCTGTCTGTCTCTCTATGTTTCTATCTGTCTGTCTGTCTATGTTTCTATCTGTCTGTCTGTCTATCTATCTGTTTATCTGTCTGTCTGTCTATCTATGTTTCTATCTGTCTGTCTATGTTTCTGTCTGTCTCTCTGTCTGTCTGTCTGACTGCCTGTTTATCTGTCTGTCTATGTTTATATCTGTCTGTCTGTCTATCTGTCTGTCTGTCTATGTTTCTTTCTCTGTCTATCTATCTATCTATCTATCTATCTATCTATCTGTCTGTCTGTCTGTCTGTCTGTCTGTCTGTCTATCTGTCGGTCTGTCTGTCTGTCTGCCTATCTGTCTGTTTATGTATCTATCTGTCTGTCTATCTATCTGTTTATCTGTCTGTCTGTCTATCTATGTTTCTATCTGTCTCTCTGTCTATCTGTCTGACTGCCTGTTTATCTGTCTGTCTGTCTTTGTTTCTATCTGTCTGTCCGTCTGTCTGTCTGTCTGTCTGTCTATGTTTCTATCTGTCTGTCTGTCTATGTTTCTATCTGTCTGTCTGTCTGTCTATGTTTCTATCTGTCTGTCTCTCTATGTTTTTATCTGTCTGTCTGTCTATCTATCTGTTTATCTGTCTGTCTGTCTATCTATGTTTCTATCTGTCTGTCTATGTTTCTATCTGTCTCTCTGTCTGTCTGTCTGACTGCCTGTTTATCTGTCTGTCTATGTTTCTATCTGTCTGTCTGTCTATCTGTCTGTCTGTCTGTCTGTCTATGTTTCTATCTCTGTCTGTCTATCTATCTGTCTGTCTATCTGTTTATCTGTCTGTCTATGTTTCTATCTCTGTCTGTCTATCTATCTGTCTGTCTATCTGTCTGTCTGTCTGTCTATGTTTCTATCTCTGTCTGTCTATCTATCTGTCTGTCTATCTGTTTATCTGTCTGTCTATGTATCTATCTCTGTCTGTCTATCTATCTATCTATCTATCTATCTATCTATCTATCTATCTATCTATCTATCTATCTATCTATCTATCTCTATCTATCTATGTATCTGTCTGTCTATCTGTCGGTCTGTCTGTCTGCCTATCTGTCTGTTTATCTGTCTGTCTGTCTATCTATGTTTCTATCTGTCTCTCTGTCTGTCTGTCTGACTGCCTGTTTATCTGTCTGTCTATGTTTCTATCTGTCTGTCTGTCTATCTGTCTGTCTATCTGTTTATCTGTCTGTCTATGTTTCTATCTGTCTGTCTATCTATCTATCTGTCTGTCTATCTGTTTATCTGTCTGTCTATGTATCTATCTGTCTGTCTGTCTGTCTGTCTATGTATCTGTCTGTCTATCTGTCGGTCTGTCTGTCTGCCTATCTATCTGTCTGTCTATCTGTCTGTCTGTCTATCTGTCTGTCTGTCTATCTGTCTTTCTGCCTGTCTATGTATCCATCTGTCTGTCAGTCTATCAGTCTGTCTATCTGCCAGTTTGTAAAAATAGATTAACTGTATTTGGTGCTGTATAGAACTAAAGAACCATCTAAAGAACATTCTCCATTAATATGAAGAACCCTTTAATCATGTAAATGTTCTTCACGTGTCCAGGGTTCTATATAGAACCGTTTTATTTAATAAAGAACCCTTGTAGAACCATTTTAAAGTGTGTACTGTAGAAACACGTCACAGACGACACAGTTCCTAAGGCTCCAGCACAGCTACAATAGCCAGACCCCACCCCGTCAGGCTGTGCCTTCAGCTCAGTCAGCGTCCTCATGGGAGACGATGGTGGACTGAGCTTTTTAAAAGGTTTCTGGGTAATGTTTTATAATATGGGGGTGTTTTATATGAGGCAGAAAACTGGGTTGTAAAAGTGCTGTTTATCTTTTTGCAGGTGAAGGATTTCTGTGAAAGATACAAGTGGGCGCCGGTGTGGGTCCCTATTCTGCTGCTGGTGGTTCTTCTGATAATCATTCTGCCGGCAACTCTGACCCAGAGATCACATTAATTCCCCAGAAATCTGATAAAGTAATGAGTTTCAGTTTAGAATCAGGTTTTTCAGAACACGTCTTCCCTTGCTGTTATTTCTTTAATTTTCTACACGTCTCATTTACTCTAGGACCGTTATTTTGACTGAAGGCATTTTATAATTAAATCTTCAGCTTTAAAACATTACGCCATGAAAAGGTTAAAATATTACACTCAGACGAAAATGACCTCTTTGTTTCTCTTTTTCTCAGCTTCACTGAACTTTCAGGAGCACTCTGTATTTCTCTAGTACAGCTGTTGCTCTGCATAACTTTTTGGGACCTCCTCATCAGAGAACACACTGATCTGCCGTAACGTTAAAGCCAAGTATGCAGAGCAACAGGCTAACTACACTCTGTAATTGATGAACAACAAAGTGCTCCTGTGAGGTCAGTGGAGCTGAGAGAGTGAACAATGAAGAGGTCATTGAAGGTCAGAGCGTGTCTGTCTGTCTGTCTATATGTCTGTCTGTCTGTCTGTCTGTCTGTCTATCTGCCTGTTTATCCGTCTGTCTATATGTCTGTCTATCTGTGTGTCTGCCTTTCTATCTGCCTTTTAATCTGTCTATCTGCCTGTCTGTCTGTCTGTCTGTCTGTGTGAATATATCTTGATATACAGATATATACACAGTTAAATATTAAGATCATTGTTGTTGTATTTCCTGATTAACCCTTTAAACGTCGGCACACAGAACGTTTTCAGCAAATTGTTAGACACAGTCACTTCAGTGAACTCAGACGAATGGATGAATGGAACCTCAGGACCTTAGCTGTGTCTCTCCTGTGTCTTTTCAAGACACTCAAAGCCCTACACTCTGCTCCGTCTAATTCAACATGACACTTCAGAGAGAGAGAGAGAGAGAGAGAGAGAGAGACAGAGAGAGACAGAGAGAGAGACAGAGAGAGACAGAGAGAGAGACAGAGAGAGAGAGAGAGAGAGTATATTTTATATATTGTGTATATTGACCTGCACACAGATGTCTCTGATTACTCTAATGTTCGTGTAGACGCCATTATTTCATCTCTTCGATCAAATTAAAGTTAACAGACTTCGAGAAATTAAAACTCTATAAAATTAAACCCTGAGGTCAGTATTTCGGTTCTTCAGAGCATGTTCACCCTTACTCTGAGTTTTCCGCCTCTGAGCGTGTGCAGAAACAGAAACAGAGCCGAATAAAGAAAAGTTCCTTGGGAAACAGTAAAAATCAGAAACTGAAACTGTGAACTGATGAAGGATGACTTCATTTGATGAAGTGAAGCTCTTTAGGAGTTCAGTAAAGGCCCTCAATGCTAAGAACACTGCTCTGATACACGTCTCTCGAGTCACTGTGGGGAGTTTAATGGGAATCTGAACACTGGGTGACTCATGTAGACTTGTGTTTTCGCAGTATCAGAGCAATGAAAAGTGTATGAAGATGTTGAAGAGATTACTATCAAAGCTTACCGTGTTTATTAATACACACTGTACATTACTACTCCAGATAGCCCCATGAAGGAATGTAGCTGCGCCTGCTGCTGTTCTGAAAGAAGCAGTGATTTAATTAAAGTGTAATATGTGAAACGAGGGGCGTTTAATACGCTCTGGGTATTGATTCAGTCATAATTTAATAATCCTGCAGGTAATTTGGTAATGGCTCTATGAATTGACACTTTCTGAGGGATGTAAAGGAAACAACAGTGAGTTTCCATCATTACTTTTGTTTCCGTCGCCATGACAACGAAACAGTTCTGAGTAACACAAGTGTGTTGAGGAAACTTGAGTGTTTTACTTCATACCTTTACCCAGAGATAATTGAATGCCCCTCGTTCTTCTCTGATGATGATGAAGATGATGATGATAATTCCTTTATTGTGCAATTTGCTGCAGATCTAGAATCACAAAGCTTTATGTTAAAAAGCACTTCCCTCATTCTTATGGTCAGATGAATAAGCTTTTACTATGGACATGTAAATACGCATCATGTGTAAGCTGTGTTTCTATTTGAACTGCATTAAAGTGTGTTTGCTACCTCTGCTGGCATTCTTTACTTCTGTATTACTTTCCAAACCTAGACTTGTTAATCACAGGCTTCGGAAACAAAGCTTGTATCTCCCTTTTCATCATCGGATAATGAGAAAGCACAAGCTGCAGTTTACACTGGGTTTTAATGTTATAATCCTGTTCCATTAATTTATATTCAGATATAACCCATTAGAGCCAAGGCTCATAAACATCATTTATTCATTCATTGTCTGTAAGACTTATTCAGTTCAGGCGGTGGTGGGTCCGGAGCCTACCTGCAATCACTGGGCGCAAGGCAGGGACACGCCCTGGAGGCATTCACACATTCACCCGGAGGAAACCCACGCAGACACAGGGAGAACACACCACACTCCTCACAGACAGTCACCCGGAGGAAACCCACACAGACACAGAGAGAACACACCAACTCCTCACAGACAGTCACCCGGAGGAAACCCACGCAGACACAGAGAGAACACACCACACTCCTCACAGACAGTCACCCGGAGGAAACCCACGCAGACACAGGGAGAACACACCACACTCCTCACAGACAGTCACCCGGAGGAAACCCACGCAGACACAGGGAGAACAGAGTGTTTTGTGCGTACCACAGGACAGATTTCTAAGGCATTTGAATGGTTGAATAGTTCGGAACACATCATTTAAGAAACAAAATAAGCTTTTAAAATGAGTATTTCTGTGGTCTCTATGTCCTCACACACATTCACTGGATATAAATCCACTACTGCATCCTGTTCAGTAAATGTCACTTAGGGATGTCATGATTTAAAGTGAAAAATAAAAGGGTGCAGGGAACCTTCCAGACCTTATAAACGGTTTGTGACACTTATGGGTTAAAGGTGCACTATCCAAGATTTTGCCAGCAGATGTCGCACTAGCGTCTCAGAGCCAAATATAACAGTAATTCTGTGACTCCCTCCCCTTCAACTTCGCCCTCTTTCTCATGGGGAGGGCTCAAGTGTCCAGAGGGCGGCGCTATCTGTCGTCCCGAGGGTGAAAACAAGGCCTAGAGAACAACAAAATAGAGCAGAGTTTGGGTTGTTTCTCTGCACATGACGCTTTAACTGACGTCGTTTGATGGCATATAAATGTATGAAATCTCATACAGTGCACCTTCAAACTCATTTCACTCGGTGTGTTCATGGAGATGGATATTTGCTGCACACAAGAATAAATCACTGGATCTGCACCGGCGTGACGTGATGTAATTTTATTAAAACATAGAGCTGGACATTTCTTACACTGATGTCTTTACAGTTATTAATGTCACGGCTAGAATGGAAGCGCAGAATAGTTTAGATTTACAACGTTGATGAGTTAGAAAATATACTCCTCTTCAACTCTGAACTCTTCACCTGCACGAGGAGTCACTTCTGTACAAAAGGCCTCAGCCTCGTTTATAATTCTGCTGGGTGTTCTTCTGAATACTACACTCTCAGACACCGTGTGTGTGTGTGTGTGTGTGAGAGAGAGAGAGTTCAGTGGGCTTCCCCCAATGCCGCACTGTTTACAAGACACTAATAAAATGAAAGGTACAAACACAGGGGTCAGAACTAATGGGGGTTTTAACTAAACAAACACACACAGGTGATAAATAATAAAACCAAGAAGGCGAGAGTGAGGCGACAGGACGAATCTACTCCAAATATGTGCTCCTCAGAACGGGCAGATACTCCGCAAACCAACACCGTCGCTACAAGCCTTCGTTCATTAATGACAGCAGCACTGGGGAATAGTCAGGTCACGTCTCAGAAGATCATGAAGGAATAGAGGTAATGATAAGTAACGCTGCTTCGGTGTTAGTGCTGGTATTAGGACTACATTTAATACTTAATACTCTCTTAAATAATCTGTCATTAATGCACCCTGAGTCACATTAATTCATTCCTCTAAAATAATGTTATCGTTACTTTACGAAGAACTGAGACATTGGTGAATACTCTCTTTGCTCTCATTAAATAATGTCGGTTTATTGTGAAGTTTTACCAGTGAAACCAACTTATATCTACGTCATACGTCTAAAACGTCTCATTCTGAGGGTCAATGTTTAATAATTAGACGAGTATTTATGTTTTTCGTTTCAAAAAATCTGCTGGATGAAGGGCCCTGTAACCAACTCACGTTGGAGACATGCTTCAAAGGCAGCTATACGTCACAGCAACGCTAGCGATATGCTAACGATCAGTGTCCTGAATGACTACATCTTTTGGAGATAACGGACTGAGAGGGTTGTGATTCTGGTCAGAAATAGTTTATAAAAATAAATCTCTCTTAAGCCCAGTTCACACATGCACAGTAACTCTGAACCCAAACACAGAGGGTGTGTATGAGTGAATGCTAATGGCCACAACGTTTACACTGGACGTTACACAGACTGTCACCCCGCTAACACACAGTCCGGGTAAAGTCCAAGCGAATGCATGTGTGAATAGAGCTGGAAATCTTCAGGAGAATCTCAGAGAACTAATGCCTTGCACAAGCGCTGCCCGCTGCCTGAAACGCGTTAAACATTTCCAGCTGTGAGAACACGTCTAACACCGAAAATCTCCAGCTGAACACGACATGAGTGAAAGAGCAACTCGGGAAATTGTCCGTACCTGATTCTCTGGACATTTTCCGGAGCTCAAATGTAAAAACAGCTTTACTCTCACCATGTCACTGCTACTACTGCCACTTTCTTTGGGAGAGTGCTGCCACACAGGATTATGGGTATTGTCAGGTGGTGAAGGATACAACTAAAAAATGGAGGACCCTCGGCAGGTTTATAAAGACACTCGATTTAGACTCCTCCCACAGAGCACTGTCTCGGTAAAGAGCATTTAGGACGTTTCAGACACAATCAGGGAAATACATTTATTTAAAACAAGACAAATATATCTAGAACAAACTAAATAATCTTATAGTATTCATTATTAGGTGTACAAATACATTTTAAAGCATATTTGGTGTAACATATAATTCATTCATTCATTACCGTGAGCGCTTATCCAGTTCAGGGCGGTGGTGGGTCTGGAGCCTACCCGTAATCACTGGGGGCAATGTGGGAACACACCCTGGGGGGGGGTGCCATTCCTTAACAGGGTGACACACATTCACTCACACACTCACACTTATGGACACTTTTCGCCAATCCACCAACCAACGTGTGATTTTGGAACATGGGAGGAAACCAGAGCACCTGGAGGAAACCCATGCAGACACAGAGAGAACCCACCACACTCCTCAAAGACAGTCACCCGAAGGAAACCCACACAGACACAGAGAGAACACACCACACTCCTCACAGACAGTGACCCGGGGAAACCCACGTAGACACAGGGAGAACACACCACACTCCTCACAGACAGTCACCTGGAGGAAACCCACGCCGACACAGGGAGAACACACCACACTCCTCACAGACTCTCACCCGGAGGAAATGTGAATCACTGGGGGCAATGTGGGAACACACCATGGAGGGGGCGCCATTCCTTAACAGGGCAACACACACACTCACACACTCACACTTACGGATACTTCTGAGTCGCCAATCCACCTGCAACATGTGTTTTTGGACTGTGGGAGAAAACCGGAGCAACCGGAGAAAACCCACGCAGACACAGGGAGAACACACCACACTCCTCACAGACAGTCACCAGGAGGAAACCCACGCAGACACAGGGAGAACACACCACACTCCTCACAGACAGTCACCTGGAGGAAACACACACAGACACAGGGAGAACACACCACACTCCTCACAGACAGTCACACGGAGGAAACACACACAGACACAGGGAGAACACACTACACTCTTCACAGACAGTCACCCAGAGGAAACACACACAGACACAGGGAGAACACACCACACTCCTCACAGACAGTCACCTGGAGGAAACCCACACAGACACAGGGAGAACACACCACACTCCTCACAGACAGTCACCTGGAGGAAACCCACACAGACACAGGGAGAACACACCACACTCCTCACAGACGGTCACCTGGAGGAAACCCACACAGACACAGGGAGAACACACCACACTCCTCACATACAGTCACCCAGAGGAAACCCACGCAGACACAGGGAGAACACACCACACTCCTCACAGACAGTCACCCGGAGGAAACCCACGCAGACACAGAGAGAACGCACCACACTCCTCACAGACAGTCACCTGGAGGAAACCCACACAGACACAGGGAGAACACACCACACTCCTCACAGACAGTCACCCGGAGGAAACCCACGCAGACACAGGGAGAACACACCACACTCCTCACAGACAGTCACCTGGAGGAAACCCACACAGACACAGGGAGAACACACCACACTCCTCACAGACAGTCACCTGGAGGAAACACACACAGACACAGGGAGAACACACCACACTCCTCACAGACAGTCACACGGAGGAAACACACACAGACACAGGGAGAACACACTACACTCTTCACAGACAGTCACCCAGAGGAAACACACACAGACACAGGGAGAACACACCACACTCCTCACAGACAGTCACCTGGAGGAAACCCACACAGACACAGGGAGAACACACCACACTCCTCACAGACAGTCACCTGGAGGAAACCCACACAGACACAGGGAGAACACACCACACTCCTCACAGACGGTCACCTGGAGGAAACCCACACAGACACAGGGAGAACACACCACACTCCTCACATACAGTCACCCAGAGGAAACCCACGCAGACACAGGGAGAACACACCACACTCCTCACAGACAGTCACCCGGAGGAAACCCACGCAGACACAGAGAGAACACACCACACTCCTCACAGACAGTCACCTGGAGGAAACCCACACAGACACAGGGAGAACACACCACACTCCTCACAGACGGTCACCTGGAGGAAACCCACACAGACACAGGGAGAACACACCACACTCCTCACATACAGTCACCCAGAGGAAACCCACGCAGACACAGGGAGAACACACCACACTCCTCACAGACAGTCACCCAGAGGAAACCCACGCAGACACAGGGAGAACACACCACACTCCTCACAGACAGTCACCTGGAGGAAACCCACACAGACACAGGGAGAACACACCACACTCCTCACAGACGGTCACCCGGAGGAAACCCACACAGACACAGGGAGAACACACCACACTCCTCACATACAGTCACCCAGAGGAAACCCACGCAGACACAGGGAGAACACACCACACTCCTCACAGACAGTCACCCAGGTCCCTGGAGCTGTGCCGCCCTGTAATATATAATTGTAATTGAATTTTTTACACATTCAGTGGCCCTTTTGTCTTTTTATGGTAACTGTCACTTCATATTAAAAAATGATCATTTTCATTTTATTAAAAAAGAAAAAAATAACCTAAGACTGAAGCCGTGTGGAGAGTGAAGAGTTTATTGGGCGCTGCGTTGGTTCTGAGCTCCATCAGGAAAAAGCTACAGAAGACTGTGATGGGTTTGTTCTGTTCTCGGGGACAACACTGTGTCCAAAGGTACGTGTGAGTTGTGGTTTGGACGAGTTACAGTCGGGGGTTTGGACGCTAGCGGTACTTTTAGTGACAACAGTGTACCTTTGTAGTACCCTTTTTTGTTCTGAGTGTACATCACACAAACAGACTTTAAAATTAATTTGTACACCAAATATATCGAGGGATCTCAGAATAAGGAATAAATGATAGAGCAACAAGAATTAAATTTAGGTTTCACTTGGCAACATATCATTTCTTTTTCTTTTTTTTTGCGGTGGTGTGCAGAACAGCAGCATGACTATATTTCATAATTATCAGCTTCGTTTTAGCAGAATTCAAGTTATCCACAGAATTAAACGATTCAAAAAACAAACAAGCAACAGAACCCATGAGTTAATGCCAAGCAACAGCATGAGGCCTACGTCGTCTTCTGTTTTTAATAATATACACAGATAAAAATGGATTTCCCCCGATTTCACTTGATCCTCCTCCTTCTGTCCGCAGTGTTTCGAGAAATAAACGAGAAACAAACCCAGCCCAAGAATGATATCTGGGAGTGAAATCATCTCAAATACAGAGAATTTGTCTTAAAATATTAACGATGAGACCTTATTACACAGGCCTTCTACACTATCCTTTAAAAAACCATGGACCAAGAGAATCGGATGCTCTGGAGCAGCTGCACATGAGCGCACGTCACTTTGCCCATTATTAAATGCTGTCTAGAGGGGTATAAGCTCCTCCGCTGTGGAGCAGTGGAACTGCATTGCCTGGTGATGGAGCTCCATCTGATACCATTGGGATGAGTTGGAGAGGTGTTTGTGATCCAGAACCATTCGCCCAGTTTTGCTGCCATCAAATCCACACAGCAATGTTCCAGCATCTATTGCAAAGCCCTTCCTGAAGAGTAGAGACTGGTACTGAGGGAAAACAAGGATCAACACCCAGTTAATCCTCTTTATTTCAGAAGTGAAACTGAATAAACCTGTGTCCGTAAACTTTTGGCCGTGTTTGTAGTTACACTTAAGATGATCTCACTCTTCAGGATATCATTTTATTTGCCGGACAAATAACTAATAAAAGCACTCTGTGTGGTCTTCTTTCTGTTTCTTCCCTTCTTTTCCTCCTTCGCTGTGGATCAGCTGTGGCTCTCGAACAAAAGGCAGAAGCACAAATGATAAAAATAAAAGAAAAACTAATTAATACCAGTAATTAATAACAGTTTATGGAGGTCATGTTGCTTCCACTTCTGATTCATCTCCTGTTTCTCATCCCTCGTTCTTTCAGAGTCCAGGAAGTGCTCATGGAAGAAAGACAGGGTTCACACTCTTGAGAATCTATGAAGGAGCACTGAACAAATTAATAGCAATAATAATAATAACAATAATAATAATAATAAGTGTCTATACAGATTCCTCTCCTCTGTTTTACCCCTTCATTCAGGTCTGTGAACTGCTCCCAGAAAGGCAGGATTTGCACGTTTGACATGATAAATAACATCAAATCAATAACAATGATAATAGTAATATTAATAATAATGTTCAGAAGAAGTGTCTATGATGGGCTCCATCCACTTCCGTTTCCCCTCTCCTCCGTATCCCCTCCCTCGTTCCCTTAGAAGTCCATGGAAATGGAGCGCTGGCCCTGGTCGGAAACGGTGACCGTGGCGCTGTTGTTCCTGGCGACGACGTTGCCGTGGTTACGGATGCTGATGCTGCCGCAGCCGCTGCCGATGCTGCCCGTGGCCCCGCCCCTCACGTAGATCTCACAGGGCATCTCCTCCATCACCCGGTCCTCGATCACCTGCTCGCCGCACTCGTGAGTCTGTTTGTAGCCGTAGCAGCTCTTCTTGTACCCGGCCGAGCCGGTGGCGCCGCTGCTGCCGCTGCTGTTGAAGGTCTTCATGGGCGGCGGAGGCTTGGAGAAGTCGTTGTGGTAGGACAGCTCCATGGAGCTGAGCGTGGAGCGGCTCTGCTTGATGCTGGACGCCGGCTGGGCGCCGCAGTGGTGCTCGTGGATGCAGCGCGACACCGTGGAGGAGCGCCGGAGCTTGTGGAAGCTCTCCAGCTCCTCGGACAGCTCGGCCAGGTCAGAGGACAGCTCCTTGTCTCTCAGGGAGAAGAGCTCGTAGTGCGGAGGGTCGAAAACCTCCTGGAAGCCGGCTTTGTTGAAGACCGCCGGGCGCCTGGCCACCACCTTCTTGCGTGGCTGCTTCATCTGCACCAGCACGGAGATGATGAGCAGGACCAGGACCACCCCAGAGGAGATGCCGATCACCGTGCCGTGGGTTTTGGTGATCTGGTGGAACAGGCCCTTAGACTTCTTCTCTGTGAGAGGCACACACAGGCATTTACAAGAGTCAAACTAATACTCTGCACCGAGATGGAGATGCACCGCCACTCGTCACATTAGTTTTAAACCCCGTCTAAAGTAGTGTAAACTTATCATCGAGTAAATCCTGTTACTTACTTCCTTTAACAATATCATTCAATTCATTCATTGTCTGTAACCCTTATCCAGTTCAGGGTGGCGGTGGGTCCGGAGTATGCCCGGAATTACTGGGCGCAATGCGGGAACAGTCCCTGGAAGGGGCGCCAGTCCTTCACAGGGTGACACACACTCACACACTCACACGGACATTTTTGAGTCTCCAATCCACCTACCAACGTGTGTTTTTGGAGCGTGGGAGGAAACCCACGCAGACACATGGAGAACACACCACACTCCTCACAGACAGTCACCTGGAGGAAACCCACGCAGACACAGGGAGAACACACCACACTCCTCACAGACAGTCACCCAGAGGAAACCCACGCAGACACAGGGAGAACACACCACACTCCTCACAGACAGTCACCCAGAGGAAACCCACGCAGACACAGGGAGAACACACCACACTCCTCACAGACAGTCACCTGGAGGAAACCCACGCAGACACAGGGAGAACACACCACACTCCTCACAGACAGTCACCCAGAGGAAACCCACGCAGACACAGGGAGAACACACCACACTCCTCACAGACAGTCACCTGGAGGAAACCCACGCAGACACAGGGAGAACACACCACACTCCTCACAGACAGTCACCCAGAGGAAACCCACGCAGACACAGGGAGAACACACCACACTCCTCACAGACAGTCACCCAGAGGAAACCCACGCAGACACAGGGAGAACACACCACACTCCTCACAGACAGTCACCCTGGAGCTGTGACATAGACACTACCTGATGCACCACCGTGCCGCCCCCGTAAAACATGTAAATAAGGAAATTACTGAAAGTAACACTACATAGTTACATAGTGCGGTTTCTGCTGTGCTGAGCCTGCAGTAGCAAAACCACAAGATTAATTCTCTCTATTACAGCTCAGTGGAACATCACAATTATTTTTAAGCTGTAATTTTATGATTAAAAAAACATACTACCTTTTGTTGCTTTAAATAAATGTGGATGAAGACTTGTGTCTAATTCATTGTCACCTCGGCCCTTTTCTAAAAAATAATCAATTAGTAATCAGCTCAGTTATCCTACAGATAATAGATTCATTAGTTATAAATAAAACCTCTCTGTCCATGAGCTCAAATAAAGCAAGTGCTGTGTTTTTAAGGTGGCGCATTTCACCTAAACTCTCCTCATGAGAAAATTATGTAACAGTTCAAAATGGCTGCAGGCAAAGTTCTGTAAATGTCAGTTCAGTAAACACACACACACACACACACACACACACACACACACACACACACACACACACACACACACACACACACACAGGTCTCCATGCTTTCAGGGGACATTACAAAGTGTTCCTCTCATTTTGTGGAGGTTTACCACAACCTTAATCATAACTACTGCTACTGCCATTTTAACATCTTCACATTGAAAGGTATGACATGATTATTGTCCCCACAATGAGTGTGTAAATATAGTTTAGTCCCCACAACATGATGAATATCTAGACCATACACACACCTTAAAGTACATCCACCTTACAATTTAAGGTGGACTCGTCTCTGGTCTACAGAAAAAGTCGAGAAGTCCCCACAATGTGTGTTGTGATGCAGGAGTTGGTCTACACCACATGATATATTCCTGATGGGCACACACACACACACACACACACTCACCCTTGCAGTGGTTCTCGTCCCAGGGGTAGACACAGTTCTGCACACCGTTGCACACCAGTGAGTTGTTGATGCACATGTTACTGTGGCAGAAGAAAGTGTTTCCAGAGCAAGGAGCTGAAAAGCACACACAGAGACATTCGTGGTGTTTATATCTGCGCTTATTAATGTCTTAATGAACTCGATAGAGCTTCGTTCAGAGGAAAATCAAATATAAACAAGACAAATGGTTCAGTTCTGAGGGGACACTGCTTATTTCCCATGTAAATAAATAGAGCTACACCACCGCTGGATGTCCTTGTGGCGTTTAATTCACTACAAATGTAAACACTGCATTTCTGTGTAAGCTTTTATACCACGTTCCACACTTTATTAATGTTCCTAATGTTATTATCTTTCAAACACACACACACACACACAGCTTGTGTAACCTCCACAGTTAGTAGGGAACAAAATGAGATTCTCTAGAGCAGCTGCACATGAGCTCAAGACCAACGTGACCAATGCCCAGCGCTGGCAAGGGGAGTATAAAGCCCCCCAGCCCTGGGCTGTGGGTCACTGTATTCTCTGCAGTGCCAGAACTAATCATCCACCGTCTGCGTCTGAACTAACTGATGTTTATGTGGGTGGACACCAACAAATCCTCACAGAAACCTCCAACATCTAGTGGGCGGCCTTCACAGAGCAGCAGGAGTGTTACCGCAGGGGAAGAAGGACAAGCTCTCGTCTAACACCCTTCCTTTTTTTGAGGGGATTCACATACGTTTAGTCGTATAATGTACGTTGTGTGGTGAAGGTGTGAAAGGGGAAGAAGAGAGAGAGAGAGAGAGAGAGAGAGAGAGAGAGAGAGAGAGAGATGGAGAGGGAGATAAGGCATGCTCTTCACGTTCAGAGGGAGAATGTGTGTGTAAGTGTTTCTGACAGCAGGATGAAGAGGGCTGTAATGTTCCCCTCGTCTCTCGGCAGGATCTCACTTCCAAACTCATTATCCACTGCTCGCCTTCAAACGAGCGCCTCTCCCACACCTCTCTCTCTCTCTCTCTCTTTCTCTCTCTCTCTTCCTTCATCCCTTCCACTCCCTCTCTCCCTTCCCCTCCCTCTCCCTTTCCCCCCTTCTCTCACTATCTCTCTCTCTTTCTCTCTCTCCCTCCATCCCTTGTTCTCTCTTTCTCTCCCTCCACCCCATCCTCTCCATCCCCCTCGCTTCCTCATCCCCATCTCTCCTTCCCTCTTTCTCTTTTTCATTGCCTCCATCCATTCCTCTCTCCCTCTCTCTCTTCCTCCATCCCTTCCTCTCCCTCCCCCTCTCTCTCCATCCCTTCCTCTCCATTCTCCTCTTTCTCTTCCTCCATCCCTCTCTCTCTCTCTCTCTCTCTCTCTTTCTCATTCCCTCCATCCCTCCCTCTCCCTCCCTCGTTCTCTCTCTCTCTCTCTCCATCCCTTCCTCTCCATTCTCCTCTATCTCTTTCTCTCTCTCTCTCATTCCCTCCATCCCTCTCTCTCCCTCCTTCATTCTCTCTCTCTCTCTATCCATCCCTTCATCTCCATTTTCCTCTATCTCTTTCTCTTTCTCTCTTTCTCTCATTCCCTCCATCCCTTCCTCTCTCTCTCTCTCTCGCTCCTCTTCTCAGTTATAGATAAGTGAAATCAGCTCAAATCTACTCGGTAAATCCAATATTTCTCGCTATGAGATTGTTCTAAGAATGTAATATTTTAATGGATATCTTTATTATTTAATGTGATTTCATTCATATTTTTATTCATTTTGTTCATTATGCTTCCAACAAATCAGATCATCTTTCAGAGGAATATGACACTGGATCAGAGCTCTTACGTCAGTCTAGTAACGAGATTAAAAAAGTAATATTCTAATAACCATATCACAATCAGAGGAAACAGGCTACTGACGATGTTTAATTAAATTTTATTTAATGATATATGATTACAGTGTGTGTGTGTTCCCCTGTGAAGGACTGGTGCCCCCTCCAGGGTGTATTCCTGATTCCAGGTAGGCTCTGGACCCACCGTGACCCTGAACTGCTTGTGTTGGTGTTTAACTCCTTGCATGACCTTGCCCCTTCTTACCTAAGTAGTCTACTGCAACCATACTCTCCAGTGCGCACTCTTCGGTCCTCAAGCCTCCATTTGCTTGAGGTCCCACATTTTAAGCTAAGCACCATTGGAAATAGAGCATTTTGTGTTGCGGGTCCAAAGCTGTGGAACACTCTTCCTGACGAACTGCGAGCTTGTTCATCTGTAGATGTTTTTAAAACCAGACTCAAAACTCATCTTTTTAAACTAGCACATGGATGATACTATGTATATGTCTCTATGGTCACTTTATGTTTATATGTGCATTTACCTTTTATTGACCTTTTTATTTTTATTATCTATTGTACAGTGTCCTTGGGTCACTTGAAAGGCGCTTTCAAATAAAAATGTATTATAATTATTATTATTATTATTATTATTATTATAACTGGATAAGGGTTACAGATAATGAATGAACATTTGATTACTTGCAGTGTTCTCTCCCTCTCTCTCTCTCCTCGCAGGTCACTGCTTCAGCTCTTAATAAAGATTAATCCCACTCTCTCTGACAGCCTTTAGATCACGCTTTTGTTCCTCAGTCTCACAACAGATTCAGAGAGAGAGAGAGAGAGAGAGAGAGAGAAAGAGAGGACAGAGATACAGAGGACAGACAGGATGAGAGGGAGGACAAAAAAAGGAAGGGGGGGATTAGGATAAAAGAAAAGGAAGTAAAGGAAAAAATAAAGAAATACAGAGGAGATGGAAAAAGTTGGAAAGAGAAAAGGAAGAACACAGATAAAAGGACAAGGAAAAGGAAGTCACAGAGAGAGAGAGAGAGAGAGAAAGAAAGAAAGAGAGAGAGAGTGAGAGAGAGATACAGAGACAGAGCAGCTGTGTCTGACTGAGCTGTCTCTCTGTGGTGGATGGAGACTGTGATTGAGGCTCTGTATGTCGTTCTGTCTCAGAGCACTGTGTCTGTGACGGTGATGTTTTATACTTTTGCTCAGAGCTCCTCTCTCTCCTTTGACTCCCTGAGCATTTAATACAAATATTAAAGAGCACAATGCTACGGTTTGCTCAAAAGTAATTATCTACCACCACACGCAACCTCCCCGCCATCCACGCTCCCAGGAAGCAGAAAGGCGGAGGGGAAATCAGACTGCGGAACTCAGGAGGGAAAACCTCATTTAGCATTTCTCATTCATCAACGGCAGATAAATAATTCCCCTTTTCCATTAGGCGTGACCCATTAGCCTGGAGAACGCGCCGAGCTCATTCCAATCAAAGCTGAGGCCGAGTAATGGCCTCTCCCATATCACTGCTGTTGGATGCCACTCGCTTTAATTAACTTTACACTTATTTCCAAATGGAAGCTGAACGCCAGAGCTGCTCTGATCCGCTCTTACAGTGCCCTTAGTCAACAATTCACCAACTCTGAGGTAGACTGTACTCTTCAGTACAGAAGGGAGATCAAGGCGAGACGTTCCCAGTGCTTTAGAAACGGAAAAGCCAATGTCCATTAGAATCAAACTCAAAGAAGAAGTCTGAGTAATTCCTGTTTGCTTTTTCAGTTCATGGGCTGATGTGTTATAACACACTTGTCCTATGAAGCCCTATGAAGCCATTAGGTTCCTAGTGTAGCACAGTTGCTAACCCTTCTGACTTCAACATCAGCCTACACTCTTAAAAATACAGGTGCTACAAAAGGTTCTTTGAGTGATGCCATAATCAAACCACATTTGGTTCCATAAAGAACCATTTTTGTTTAAGAAATGCTTGTGTGAAGAACCTTTAAAGACTAATCACCAGCTCTATGAAAGTGTCAAACAAATAAATACAGTGGTTGAGTTCCTAACTTGTGTTTATTGATCGTCAGAAAACATGTTATTTCTTACTAATTGAAGGAATAAGGTTTAAAAGACCGTTGGTCCCCCCCCCCAACGGTGTTGGGAAACTCTAATAGGCGTCTTGCCTGTGACGTAGATGGTGGACAACAACTCTAGAAGCTGCACTTAATTTAATGCAAAATGAGGAAAAGCTGTGTTGTTTTTGGCTGCAATCATTCAATGTACAGTGGGACATCTGTGAACAAATGACCCAAAGATCCCAAAATATCCAGAAAATGGACTAAATTTGTCCACTTTAAACGGCACTTTGGAAAGGACCCTCCGCTCACTCCGTTATCTGTAGCTCATTTCACTGGCGCTTTTCCAACAATATGGGCATGTAAGGACCCCAACGAAAGGTGTTCAAGAGCCTCTGTAACATGGAGGTAAACAGGGTAAGGACACTCACTTCGCCTGTTTTAGTTGGTGTTAGTTAGCGTTAGCTTGACTCGCTAAACTCGGTGTCTCAGATTATACTCGGCTACGTAGCTGCATTACGGAGGTTTATAGTGTCGGATGAATTCGAGTTCGACTTCGATCACATTTACAAGAATAACGGTACCTCTACATTTGAGTTTAGCTTATTGCTAGGCTACTGTCATGAATAATGTTGGTTATTTAGCTAGATACTGTCATAACAGTCAGTCATAACGGTGTTTTACCGCGGCGTTGTTCAGCTGTTGTCCACCAGTGACGTCACGGTCGCGTTCGAGAATTTCCGTAGCGAGCTCGGGTTTTTCCGTCAGTTTAATAAAATTGTCAGTTTTAAAGCAAATTAAGCTGCTATTTTCATTTTAATTCATACTTATATCTGTCAGTAACTACAATAATGTGGAATATTCATGGAGGTCCATTAAGTGGTGCTTATCCTTTAAAGATTTAAAAATCCATCACTCGATCTTTACCCATTTAAACATTTCAGTAAAAACAGTTCTTTATGGATCCAAAGTGGCATTTTTTTTGTAGCACCTTTATTTTTAAGAGTGTGCACCAATAACGGTCCTTGGGCAAGACTCTCAAACCTGCAACTGCCGACACTGTAAAATAAACTTTGAACTTACTCAATCACATTTAAGTAAAGGGTCACATGAAACTGAATAATCTACCTCCAGGTGTATAATCTGAGTAAGATGCTCTCATGCAGGTGCCATAAAAGGTTCTTTGAACGATGCCATAGAAGAACCTCTTTGGATCCATAAAGAACCATTATCGGTAGTGACTTTAAAACAGGTAAAGAACCTTCAGATTGAGTGATGACTTTTAAACCTTCAGGTTCTTCACATTTAACACATGGTTTTGTACAGCATTCTTCAAAGAAACCTTTGTAGCGCCTTGATTTTTAAGAGTGTGGATGTAGATGATTTAATTTCGTGGAACCCCCTTGACTTCGGCGTACCTCTGTAACCTGATTAGAGTTGTAAGTCGCTCTGGAGACGATGGTCTGCCAAACGCATGTGTGCTGTGAATGTAAATGTAACCACAGCCGACCTTCACTGATTAAAGAATAACTAGAAAGAGTTAAGTGTTTTCATACAGAGCACTTTGTGTGTATTTTTACATTATTTTTTAATCCTGTGGTGGATATTTAAACAGTACACACAAGAGAGAGCGCTGTTACTGAATATAATCACAGCTGGGATGCTGTGATTCAGCGGTGGGGACGAGGCTGTTACTAAGTAACAGCATGAACTCCGGTGTAATATTGCTTGTATACATCAGTTTTACAAGCCCCGCTTAATAAAAGTGAACAGAAATAAACCACTCATTTTCATGTTGTTTTTTTTGCTGCTTTGAGTAATTAGGACCTTTCAGGAATTTTTAAGGAGGAGACGACTTTTTCTCATCTCCACAGTGGAACACAGTTCTGTTTCTTAATGAAGCGTCTGTGTCCTGCTTTGGTCCAAACCCCACGAGCCCCACAGCAGTGTTCTCCCCCTGTGTAAACAGCCCCTGTTCAGAACGCCCGCTTTCAGCACCTGTTCCTTTAAATGATAATGAGCCGCTCGCTGTTCACCCCGACCCCGAGCGCACAGCAGTGAGGAGCGAGGAGCAGAAGCTCTGGTTTTTAGCCGTTTTTCACCCTGTTCTCTTTCTTCTCTGTTCTTGTTTTCTCCATTTTTACCCCGTGCTGTCACATAAATCAGGTCCAGCGCTGTGATTGGACAGACTCAGAAGAGGGGGCGGGGCAATTCTAAAGTCACTTGACGTCAGAAGCGGATTAGAATCAGAACGACTCGTTTTATCCCGTGTTTCTTGACTTGGGCAGCTCACAGAGAACTGACTGGGTGGTCTTGTTTCACAGTGTGTGTGTTGGTGGACTCCAGATCTCTACATTAATGTGAACATGCACTGAACAAGTGATTTTTCTTATTGAAACGAAGCCTAAGAAGAATAAATTGATATCAAAGGTGTTGTTCTCACAGTGATAATGAATAGAACCAGACATCATCCAAAACTGACTGTTTAAGAACATTTTTAGATTAAGGCATAGGCTTAAGGCAATTACAGTAAAATAGGCGAGTTATTTTTGCAGCCTTGGAATTTTAATGTCTCTTACTGACTCACTGACTGAGCTGAATGATGTGACTGTTTCAGATTTAGCGGCATAATTACCATACCATAAAAACTCTATTAATGAATCTATAAACGGTGGTTGTGTTATTGCGAGGACATGGAGACATCGGGTTACCATCCCCACCACCGTACAGAAATCCGAGGGAGTTCCTCTGCTAACAAACCACGCTGCATGACTTTGTTGACATTTCAAACTTGTGAATTATGCAGAAATTATGCTGACAACCTCCGCAGCTCACAAAATGTCAGGTAAGATTTGGTTAAACATAAGCGACAGTCCTCAGACACGAATGTTGACTTGTGTCAACAGCGCCTCGTACAGAGTCCGGGTTCGGAGTTGTGTTAGACAGCATCTGAGCCGTTATAAAACCCTGCTTTATTACTGTGCCTTCAGCGAGCTCTGTGTCCAAAGCAGAGCTGAAATTACAGCGCAGTAGCACTGCAGGCAGCGGCGTATCTTTATTTAATGCCTTTATATTTGCACTCCACCTGCCTGCAGCGCATTAAAAGATGAAATATGGATGAGGTTTCAGAACGGCCTGCTGGACCCGGCGCTTTTTAAGGCTGACTGACCATGGGCCAGGTCAGAGTTCAGCTCCGGATTACCCCGCAGTGTCCTGCATTTCTCCATGGGATTTCTGCAGCCTGTGGTTAACGTTATTCCCAGTAGGAGTCTAGTAATAACACACATACAGCCGCATGTAAACTTGCATGTTGATTTTCTGCTTAAAAAAATAACTAAACATCTTCTCCAGGCTCCTTCCCAATTTATTCATTCATTCATTCATTCATTATCTGTAACCCTTATCCAGTTGAGGGTCGCGGTGGGTCCGGAGCCTACCCGGAATCACTGGGCGCAAGGCAGGAACACACCCTGGTGGGGGCGCTAGTCCTTCACAGGGCAACACACACTCACACATTCACTCACACACTCACACATTCACTCACACACTCACACCTACGGACACTGGAGTCCCCAATCCACCTACCAACGTGTGTTTTTGGGAGGAAACCGGAGCACCCGGAGGAAACCCACGCGGACACAGAGAGAACACATCACACTCCTCACAGAAAGTCACCCGGAGGAAACCCACGCGGACACAGAGAGAACACACCACACTCCTCACAGACAGTCACCCGGAGGAAACCCACACGGACACAGAGAGAACACATCACACTCCTCACAGAAAGTCACCCGGAGGAAACCCACGCAGACACAGGGAGAACACACCACACTCCTCACAGACAGTCACCCGGAGGAAACCCACACGGACACAGAGAGAACACACCACACTCCTCACAGACAGTCACCCGGAGGAAACCCACGCGGACACAGAGAGAACACATCACACTCCTCACAGAAAGTCACCCGGAGGAAACCCACGCAGACACAGGGAGAACACACCACACTCCTCACAGACAGTCACCCGGAGGAAACCCACACGGACACAGGGAGAACACACCACACTCCTCACAGACAGTCACCCGGAGGAAACCCACGCGGACACAGAGAGAACACATCACACTCCTCACAGAAAGTCACCCGGAGGAAACCCACGCAGACACAGGGAGAACACACCACACTCCTCACAGACAGTCACCCGGAGGAAACCCACACAGACACAGAGAGAACACACCACACTCCTCACAGACAGTCACCCGGAGGAAACCCACGCAGACACAGGGAGAACACACCACACTCCTCACAGACAGTCACCCGGAGGAAACCCTCCGAAAACATTTAAAGAGAAATTTGAGTCCCAGTCTCAAGAGAACAAGTGGGAGAACCAATGAGAGGAACCAAGACTAAAAACAAAATCACTGATAGGAAACAAGACTCAGAAACAACCAGAGGAACAGAGAACCAAGACTCAAAAGTCTCGTTGACAGGACCCGAGACTCAAAAGAAACACTGAGAAACTGAGACTGACTTAACACTGAGACACCAAACTGCAAAAGAACCACTGAGAAGAACCGAGGCTTTGCTCATCTCAATCAAAACGGGTCCCAGTTCCGGTTGATTGTTGATTATAAAAAGCAGTCAGCGGAACTCACGATCCACGAAGGAGGTGAAGAGCATGCGGAAGCGGCTGAGACGGCTGCTCTCGTCGGCCCACATCCGGACCACCCCCACCCCGCTCTCTAGCATTACATCGTTGGCCACGGTGCTGCAGAACTTCGCCTTCAGGTTCTCGATAGCGCTGCTGCCGTCGTAAACTGCAACAAAGTTCCTCTTGCACTCGTTTGAGTTCTCCATCTGATACTCCAGGAACCGAAGGTAGATCTGCACACACACAACAAAACACACCACCTTAAAATGGGCGGCGAGACGCTGTTCAATATAAACACAACATAATACACAATCAGAGAGAGAGAGAGAGAGAGAGAGAGAGGTTGCTCTATCATCTGGAGATGGTGAGTTTGATACGTAGTGATGCCATAGTCATCCGTAATCAGGAGACCCAGAGATGCCATTGGCCTCGGTGCTGCCTTCAATGCAGAACAAACTTAATTGTTTCAGAGAATAACCAATTAAAATATACAACAGACAGAGCTTATCTTCCTCTGCGCTTTTGTGATGCACTGCACGAAAGGTCATATTTTAATTAGGTTTGTATTTAGTAAAACTCCCCGAGGAAACCAGCATCAGTTTACGGCGCTATATCTGAAAGTCTCCGCCCAAAGTGTGCTAACCAATCACATTCAGCTCTGGCTGTTGGCTGGTAGCCAGTTACATTTGTCCTTCCCCCATGGCTGTGCTGCCTTCAGAACCTTGAGAAGTGATTTTGTAAAATGAGCGTCAATGTGAGTGTCGGTCTAACAGGAGCTTCTCCTTCAACTCTGTTCAACTCCAATGACGTTGTTTTGGAGGCAGATATAAAAAAGACGCAATAAAAAAATGACAGTTTTGTATCATTTACCAAAACATTTGGGAACCACTGTCTGAGAGGACGATTGTCCCAGCTCTCACCCTCCCTAGACAAAGGGCAGGGGGTGGAGGGGGGAGTTAGCAATGACTGAAATAAAAGAAAACAACAGTTGATGTCTATTCAAGGTTTCTGAACTTGAACTACAGGGGATTCCTGCATCTCAGCCTTTCATGGCTCTGCATACATCTGAAATCATCATGCCTCGTGTATCCTGTGTCCACTTGGTGCATCCATTTTGGATGTCCTCTGAAAATAAACACTGCTGCAGTACATGCGTAAAAGGTAGGGGGCAGTGCAGGCGATCCGCTGCATCCCAGTGGACGAGAGTTTTGAAGAAGAAGGTCTGCAATTACTCACGTCTTTCTCTGGTCTGCCCTCTAGTGGAAGCCTCCAGTTACAAGCGTAGCACATAGGCGAGTATGTGAACTGTTACGTTCACGACGCAGGCGCTTGTCTACGCAAACGTATAAGTATACGTCTACCCTTACACCGTGTGGTCTTTACTCTGTTACTCCGTATGGTTTGACACTTTGCATTTCAAGCAGCACGAGCTCTGAAACTTTGGTTGTGTGATTTATTTCCTGTGAAACATGAGCAGCTTGGAGGTCATCTCTGACGCAGGCGGCAGTGAACTCTAAGAAACGCATAATCAGTGATGATTTGAGAGGAGAAAAGCCTGGACGAACCCTCGGGAGAACACAGGCAGCATATTTTATCACATGGAGCGGAGGTGGTGGATTCTCTCAAAGAAAAAATGTAGTGGAGGACCATAAAAATGTTTCTCTATGCTTCGTGGTGTTGTCTCTAGGAGTATATTATTCTGACATGTTTTTGGAACATCTCCTTGGTGTGTGTGTGTGTGTATGCTATCCCCAGGCCTTCTTACATAACCCCCCCCCACCCCCCAGTCTTATTCCTGCTAGTGCTGATGCTGCTCTTCAGCTATTTCTGCATCATTGGCCTAATACCTGCTACGGCTGCACAGCTAATTTCAGCTCCCCTTCAACATTTTCTTCAGACGAGGTCAGAAGGAGGGGGGGGGGGTGTCTTACGGCCCCAAGGGGCCAATAAACTCCAAATTTTGTGCAGCTTAGGACATGTCTAAGCACAAAAAAAGAGCCAAAACAGCAAGTCAGGACACGAGGAAGGTCACCTTAGACTGGGGAGGTGCTCGGATTGTCCAGATACAGTCCAGAGCTTCTCCAACCTTCACCTTCTCCTCCTCGTCCACTTGACTGGAGCGTACAAATCCGTCCGAGCCCCCGACCTCGAACTGGCAGTCTGAAAACACACAAACAAACACCTTCAATGAATCAGAACACTGGTGCGAGTGGATCAGACACAGCAGTTTCTGAGCCGACAGCGTCCTGTGTCACCGATGAAGGACTAGAGGACGGGCGACACACACTGTGCAGCGACAGATGAGCTACTGTCTCTGACTCTACATCTACAAGGTGGACCAACGAGGGAGGAGTGTCTCACAGAGTGGACAGAGAGTGGACACAGGGTTTAAAAACTCCAGCAGCACTGCTGTGTCTGATCCACTCTACACCAGCACAACACACACTAACACACCACCACCACGTCAGTGTCACTGCAGCTCTGAGAATGATCCACCACCACATCACACCTGCTCTGTGGGGCTCCTGAGCGCTGAAGAACGGGGGGAAAAGGGGGCTATCAAAGTTTGCAGAGCAATGGATGTACTACACGAATTGTAAAAACTACAAAGTGCTCCTGTGTGATCAGTGGAGCTGATGAAGTAGAGAAACATGCAGGTCATTTTAATGTTATATTATGGTTGGTTGGTGCGTTTGAGTGCTGTGTGTTGAGTTTAACCGACCCACACACCCCCACAGATCCATAACACAAAGAGACAAAGGTGCACAAGGACAGAATCGCAGCAACGGGAGAAGAGCGGAGAGAGAGAATGGAGTGTAAATGGAGGTGGCCGACTGGAAGAGATGAAGAGAAATGGCGCAGACGTCAAGGGTAGTGAGAAAATAAGACGGACGTATTGACCGAATCGTAGATACAAGGCGATAGGTAAGAGGCTGGAGGGAGATAGAGGGAGGAGTGGAAGAGTGTTGGGGAAAGATAGCGGGTGGTCAGTCTCAGAACAAAAGGCTCTTCAAATAGAATTGAACACTGCACTGAAAGGATGGAGGATTGTACCTGGAATTGGGTTTAGCAGTCCGCCCACGTGTAGCTTGAAATCCGGGTCTGAAACGATCACACACACAAACTGCATTACTTACACCTCACAGAGACCACAGTTAAAACCTGAAACTGCCTGAGGAAGATCTGCGTGCTTCATCTAATAGCCTGTGTTTAGCGCTTGTCTTATTTGACCTGCTAAAATTGCCTGTGACTGCAGCATAGCATAAACCCGGCTATATTTAGAGCTGCAGAGTTCTCTCTGATTTAACACACCTGATGCAAATTCCTCAGCTAATTAAAATGTTACGCACTGAGGCCTGACGTGCTGAGACAATTTAGGGCCTGAATGTAACACCCCTGCTTTAAATTTAAAGCTAAAGAGGTGAGAGCATTAAATACCACAGATTTACAGTGTGTTTACACACTCTCCCCTTACCACAGACTGCATCTTAGGGTTAGCATTGGAGCTATAAGGCTAATGTAGCTAACAACTACCAGAGGATTACAAAGACTAAATCATCGCTTCCTCGCCTCAAACCATATGGAGCGCTGTTCGGTGGTCTCTAATAGGCCTTCTTCATTAATTTCTTAAACATTTTATATTATATAAATAATATTACCTCTCTGTAACTTGTAATATGTGTGTTAGCATAGCATAGCTAAACACAGCAGTAGGCTGCTCTCTGTAACTTGTAGAATGTGCGTTAGCATAACATAGCTAAACAAAGCAGTAGGCTGCTCTCTGCAACTTGAAATATGTGTGTTAGCATAGCATAGCTAAACACAGCAGTAGGCTGCTCTCTGCAACTTGTAGAATGTGTGTTAGCATAGCATAGCTAAACACAGCAGTAGGCTGTTCTCGGTAACTTGTAATATGTGGGTTAGCATAGCATAGCTAAACACAGCAGTAGGCTGTTCTCGGTAACTTGTAATATGTGAGTTAGCATAGCATAGCTAAACACAGCAAACTACAAACCAAAACTTTTCTACATTTTAATTTAATATTAATCTACTCTTTTATATTTCACCATGACCAGCAGAAATACACAGAATAGGAACTGAATGTGAAGCATTTCTAATATGATGTGAATTGCGTTCATAGTGTGAACTCTATTGCAGTGTTTACAGCAATAAACACAGTATTATCTGACTTCACATTTCAACATCCCTTTCCTGTTGAAGTTCAGCACTGTGCAAATGTTTTAGGCGCCTGAGAAAACCTATTTATCTGAGCAGACTTTATTTACGCAAAACAACACCCACAACAACAACAAAGCCCTTAATATTAGGATAAAAACCAAGACAATTTAACCAGTTGTTATGTGAAATTGTGTGAGAATGTGTTGGTTTAACCCTTTCCACATCTCTCCTCCTGACAGTCCAGTGTTGTTTGAGGTTATCGTCCAGTCCCTAGTTTTAGTGTTTAATAAATACTTCATTGTGTCGTATTTATCAAGTGTTCTGTAGATTTAACAAAACCATACGATCAGGAGAACATCAGAAAACACACTGTGTCCTTCACTCACTCACAACACAGACACTACTTCTTAGAGAATTAAATAATATTACTTTTAGTGTCATTTAATTTTTTTCATATTTACTGCAATTGAATATAATTTTATACAAACACCACACTTTTTGAGAAAATTAATTATAATGAATAATAATAATAATAATAATAATAGTGAAGGACTGGCGTCCCCTCCAGGGTGTGTTCCTGCCTTGTGCCCAATGATTCCGGGTAGGATCCGGACCCACCGTGACCCTGAACTGGATATGGGCTAGAGATAATGAATGTATGAATGAATAATAACAATAATATCAATAATAATAACAATCTTAGGTGCTTAAGACTTTGCACAGTATTGTAGCTCCATAATAAGCTTTCACAGAAATCTGAAACTATTGCAGAGCATCCAACAACAAAGGCAGCACTGAGCTTCTTTTATACAGGGATAGGACACACGGTAGCACACAGAGAGCTCCATTTCCTGAAACATTTTGAACCAGTTGCTAGGACCTCAGGAGAAGTCCAAAATGTAAAAAGTCCTCCTCAGGTTTTCTCAAACTGCCTGAGACCATCTGAGAGCTGAGAGGATTTCTCAGTTTACCTGCGATGTAGGTGTATTTGACACGAAACCCCAGGCCTTCAAGCTCCTCGTCGGTGATGACTTGATCCACATGAAGCGTCCTGTGGAGGTGACCACGCCGGGGCTTTTGGGCCCACAGTAGCGATCAATAAGCGGCGAGAAGCCGAAGGGACCATCTCTTATCTCCAGGTGATCGAATCGGCACTCGAACGAGGCTCGATGTAGTAGTTCTTGTCGAACACCAGCTGGATTCTCTGGCGAGGGAGTGCTGTGGAAATAAGGGAAGAGAGTGAAAGATTAATCATCGTCCTGTAATAATAATTATGATTAATATTGGGGCGACACGGTGGTGCAGCAGGTAGTGTCTCAGTCACACAGCTCCAGGGTTCCCTGAGGCTAGCACCACAGTGACACAGCTTTTCTGAGACGGTACGTCTAATACAATGCCACTGGAGCTCAACACGCTTGCAGGAGAACATTAAGTATCTATTCAGTTACTACATTACTCACAGATGCCTGTGTTTGATAGCATTATACTGAATGATGGGGAGAACACAGGGGGTGGGGGGAGAGAGAGAGAGAGAGAGAGAGAGAGAGAGAGAGAGAGAGAGAGAGAGAGAGAGAGAGAGAAGAGAGAGAGAGAGAGAGAGAGAGAGAGAGAGAAAGAAAGAGAGAGAGAGAGAGAGAGAGAGAGAAGAGAGAGAGAGAGAGAGAGAGAGGAGAGAGAAAGAAAGAAAGGGAGACAGAAAGAGAGAGAGAGAGAGAGAGAGAGAGAGCAGAGAGAGAGAGAGATAAAGAGGGAGAGAGAGAAAGAGAATGAGAGAGAGAGAAAGAGAGAGAGAGAGACAGAGAGAATGAGAGAGACAGAGAGAGAGAGAAAGGGAGACAGAAAGATAGAGAGAGAGAGAAAGAGAGAGAGAGAGAAGAGAGAGAGAGAGAGAGAGAGAGAGAGAGAGACAAAGAGGGAGAGAGAGAGATAGAGAGAAGGGGAGAGACAGAGAGAGAGAGAAAGAGAGTGAGAGAGAGAGAGAGAGATAAAGAGGGAGAGAGAGAAAGAGAATGAGAGAGAGAGAGAGAGAGAGAGAGAAAGAGAAAGAGAGAGAGAGAGAGAGAGAAAGAGAGAGAGAGAGAGAGAGAGAGAGAGAGACAGAGAGAATGAGAGAGACAGAGAGAGAGAAAAGGAGACAGAAAGATAGAGAGAGAGAGAAAGAGAGAGAGAATCTGATAGAGTGTTCGT
>NC_089819.1:54408538-54461038 GCF_029633855.1 Hoplias malabaricus
TGGAGTTAGTGGTGCCCTCCACTAAATTAAAGGGAGTTTCTCAGGGAAGAGACTCGGGGGGATGCTCCTCTGGTTTAAATCAGAACTTTCTCAATCGATTCAAAAAGTAAAACAAGGGGAAAATCTTCTCTGGATCAAAATTAATAAGCAGTTAATCTCAACCCCCCAAAATATATTTCTCTGTGCCATCTACATCCCCCCAGCAGAATCGCCTATTTCAAAGAAGAAACCTTTTGGATTTAGAACAACAGATCAGTCATTTCCAAAAACAAGGACATGTGGTTATCTGTGGAGACCTGAACGCCAGGACAGGAGCTCAGCCCGACTTCATCAGCTCTCACGGTGACCACTTTATAACAGGGAACAACGTCCACTTCCCAATGTTCCACCGCAGAGAAAACTATGACAAATCTGTGAATGCTCATGGGAAGAGCCTGCTACAGCTCTGTCGAAGCCTGGGTCTGTACGTCGTAAACGGTCGACTACGAGGGGACTCCTACGGTCAGCTCACCCACAGCTCGGCTCTCGGCAGCAGTACGGTGGACTACGCTATAACCGATCTGGACCCGGCCTTCCTCAGAGCCTTCACGGTCAAGCCACTAACACCCCTCTCAGATCACAGCCAAATCACACTCTATCTGAACAGAATCATTAGAACTGACCACAAGAAACACCCCAGCACACTGTACAGACTCAAACACACACTCAGGTGGACTCCGGACAGCACTGACCAATACCTCCACGCCGTGAACAGCCCGGAAATCCAGACACGCCTCGACTCCTATCTGTCAAACACCTACCAACAACATAAAGAAGGTGTTGACGTGGCTGTAGAAAACTTAAATCATATCTTTGATCATGCAGTCCGACTATCTAATCTCACAATCAGGAAAAACAAACCAAGAAAAATCCAATCAGACACATGGTTCGATCACGACTGCAAGAGAAAGAGAAACAAAGTCCGAAAATTATCCAATCAGAAACACAGGGAACCCTTTAACGAAGAATTACGCACTGAATACTGTGAGGTACTGAGAGAATACAAACACACACTCAAAACCAAAAAGTACAAATACATACAACAACAATACACAACCTGGAAAATTCAATGAACTCCAATTCATTCTGGACAAATGGAAGTCATTAAACAGAAAACATCAGGATGATTTAGCGATCGCTGATGGAGACGTGTGGAGAGATCATTTTGAATCATTGTACAGTCGTCAATTATTAAATACACAACAACAGCAAATATCCAGTAAATTAGAAACACTCCACACAGTGATCAAAGACTATCAGAGCCCACTGGACTTCCCCATCACAGAGTCGGAGTTAGAGGAACAGCTCAGAGGCCTCCAGCCCAGAAAAGCCTGTGGTACAGACGACATCATGAACGAAATGATAAAACACACAGATTCAAAATTCAAATTGGCCATTCTCAAACTATTTAACCTTATTTTGAACACAGGCCACTTCCCCAGCGTCTGGAGCGAAGGTCTCATATCCCCATATTCAAATCCGGAGACAATACGACCCAAACAATTACAGAGGGATCTGTGTGAGCAGCAACTTGGGCAAGGTCTTCTGTAGCGTCCTCAACACTCGACTCACGGGTTTCCTCACTGACCATAACGTCCTCAGCAGAGCTCAGATCGGCTTCCTCCCGCACCACAGAACCTCTGACCACATCTTCACCCTCCACACGCTGATAGATAAACATGTACATCACAATAAAGGCAAAATCTTCGCATGTTTTGTAGATTTTCAAAAAGCGTTTGACTCCATTTGGCACATAGGATTATTCTATAAACTTTTAGAAAGCGGTGTTGGGGGGAGAACATACGACGTCATTAAATCAATGTACTCTCACAGTAAATGTGCAGTGAAAATGGGAACGTTCAGGACAGAGTTCTTCCCACAGTCTCGAGGAGTACGTCAGGGCTGCAGCCTGAGCCCCACTCTCTTTAATATCTATATCAATGAACTGGCTGATAAACTGGACCAGAGTGACTCAGTACCCGGCCTCTCTTTGGGGGACACCAAGGTCAAGTGCCTCCTCTACGCAGATGACCTTGTTTTACTGTCACCGACCAGAGAAGGACTCCAGGAAAGTTTAAACGTCCTGGAGAACTTCTGTCAAAACTGGGCTCTGTCAGTAAACCAGAGAAAAACTAAAATAATGACATTTCAGAAGAGGTCTAAAAATCAGGGGAACTTACAATTTTACAATAAACAACACCAACATTGAGCACACTAAAACATACACGTATCTGGGGATAACCCTCAGCTCCACGGGAGGTTTCGACTCGGCTGTGAAGGAGCTCAGAGAGAAGGCCAGGAGGGCTCTATTTTCCATCAAAAAGTCCATTAATTTCGAGATACCAATCCCAATCTGGCTGAAACTGTTCAGATCGGTTGTTGAACCCATCGCTCTGTACGGCAGTGAGGTGTGGGGACCCCTAACACAGAGCAGTTTCACAAACATCCCATTGAAACCCTGCACATGGAATTCTGCAAAAGTATCCTTCATGTGCAGAGAAAGGCCCCCAATAACGGCTGCAGGGCCGAACTAGGGCAGTACCCCCTCCTCATAGCCATTCAGAAAAGAGCTCTGAACTTCTGGAGGCATCTAAAATCCAGTGACCCCCAGTCACTGCACTACAAAGCCCTGTCCAATCAGGAGCTTCACATTGATAGGAGTCCCCTCAGCCAGCTGGTCCTGACCCTCAGTGACCTACAACCCAATGACATCACCAAGTCCAAACATCCTCACCACACACTCACTCAGAAAATCAGACCCCAACACATCATCATCCAACAACAAAACAATTATCTCACACACTGGACCCACACCATACACCAACAACACAAACTACAGAGCTACTCAGCCCTAAACAGAGAATACACACTGGCCAAATACCTCACAACCATCAGGGAGAGGTCACTGAGGAAGACACTGACCATGTACAGACTCAGTGAGCACAGTCTGGCCGTGGAGACCGGCCGTCACAGACAGAACTGGGTCCCCAGAGAGGACAGGCTGTGCTCTCACTGTGAGCTCTCGGTGGTGGAGACAGAGCTGCACTTCCTAACCCAATGCCCCAAGTATGAGTCCGTCAGGAGCAGGTTCTACCAGAGAGCGAGTCGAGTCTGTCCTGAGTTCCTGCTCCTCACTGATACAGAGAGGCTCCAGTATGTACTGGGAGAGAAGGAGGAGCTGATCACACACGCAGCCAAATATGTGACAGACTGCCACAACCTGAGGGACAACCAGTGTGGTCAGTCAACAGTGTAATTAATCATTACTGAGTATTACTGATTATTAATGATTATTAAACATCTATATTGTCTCCATGCTCTTATTTTCCTTTTCTTATTTAATTATCATTAATCTTGTAAATATCATTTCCTGTTGTTGTAATTGTATCTGTATCTATATGTTTATGTATTTTCTGTAATATGCTTTAGCAACAGTGTATTGTATTACATTCATGCCAATAAAGCACTGCTGAACTGAACTGAAAAAACTGACAGAGAGAGAGGGTAGAGAGAGAGAGAGACAGAGAGAGAGGGTAGAGAGAGAGAGAGAGGGAGAGAGAGAGAGAGCTGTAGAAAGAGAGAGAGAGAGAGAGAGCTGTAGAAAGAGAGAGAGAGAGAGCTGTAGGAAAAGAGAGAGAGAGAGAGAGGGAGAGAGAGAGAGAGAGACAGAGAGAGAGGGTGGAGAGAGAGAGAGACAGAGAGAGAGGGTAGAGAGAGAGAGACAGAGAGAGAGGGTAGAGAGAGAGAGAGGGAGAGAGAGAGAGAGAGAGAGCTGTAGAAAGAGAGAGAGAGAGAGAGAGAGCTGTAGAAAGAGAGAGAGAGAGAGAGAGAGAGAGAGAGAGCTGTAGAGAGAGAGAGAGAGAGAGAGAGAGAGAGAGAGAGCTGTAGAGAGAGAGAGAGAAAGAGAGAGAGAGATAGAGAGAGAGAAATAGAGAGAGGTAGAGGGAGAGCTGTAGAGGGAGAAGTAGTTGGGTTGTTTTGTGAGATGTTAATTTTCTGACGTGGTGTTCCTCCATTAGCGGCGGAGGCTAATTGACTGAGGGGTGCGTGATGGCGGCGGCGGCTCCGTGTCGTGATGAACGCAGCTTTGTGTGAGACGTCTGTCCCTTATCATTAATTATCCACAGTGGCCTGCGGCGTCCATTATCAGAGCCCAGGCTTAAAAACAACACCAGCACAGAGCCGCTCCACCATCAGAACCACTCTCTCCGTCTTTACACCGCCCAGAATGTTTATTTATTCAGTAAACAGGATGTTACCATGCGTAAACGCTCTGCACTCCGCTCTGTCTGCTGCCGCCGTCTCGGCCCAACTCCGAGCGGCAGATTTCACACAAAAATACCACTAGGTAACAACAGCAGACCCAACCCCACTCAGTTTAGTAGGTGAATGTGAGTGACTGGATAAGTGTGTAAAAATGTCTACAGGTGTGTGTGTGAGTGACTGGGTGAGTGTGTGCGTGACTGGGTGAGTGTGTGCGTGACTGGGTGAGTGTGTGCGGGACTGGGTGAGTGTGTGAGGGACTGGGTGAGTGTGTGAGGGACTGGGTGAGGGTGTTAAAATGTCCACAGGTGTGAGTGACCATGTGAGTGTGTGAGTGACCGGGTGAGGGTGTGAGTGACTGGGTGAGTGTGTGAGTGACTGGGTGAGGGTGTGAGTGACTGGGTGAGTGTGTAAAAATGTCCACAGGTGTAAGTGACTGGGTGAGTGTGTGAGTGACTGGGTGAGGGTGTGAGTGACTGGGTGAGTGTGTAAAAATGTCCACAGGTTTGAGTGACTGGGTGAGTGTGTGAGTGACTGGGTGAGTGTGTAAAAATGTCCACAGGTGTGAGTGACTGGGTGAGTGTGTGAGTGACTGGGTGAGGGTGTGAGTGACTGGGTGAGTGTGTAAAAATGTCCACAGGTGTGAGTGACTGGGTGAGTGTGGTGTGAGTGACTGGGTGAGGGTGTGAGTGACTGGGTGAGTGTGTGAGTGACTGGGTGAGTGTGTGAGTGACTGGGTGAGGGTGTGATGCCCTGTCCAGGGTGTGTCCCTGCCTCACAGTCGTTGACACGGGGTGTGATCTGGATTCAGTGCAATCCTTTCACTTACAGGGAGTTAATGGATGAATGAATGAATGGTAAATGATGTAGTGACATGGAAAAAAACCCTGAATCTTCAGAAATTGAAGCTGATGAGACGCTCCCACTACAAATAAATAAATAAATAAATATCTGATCAACTCCCCTTTCGTTCCAGTTTCCTGATGTGGAAGCTCTGCCTCCGTCTCCGTTTCACTCCACAATTAACTCGTCTCTCTGCGTCCTAAAGGGTCGTCTAATTGGCTGCAGCTTGTTTTGTTTTTTTTGTTTTTTTCCTTGCGTTGCCTAGCGACCAGCCCGAGGCAGCAGCATCCACAGCATCCGTATCATTTGTGAATATTTGTGATTTAATCACATTTATAATATTTTGCCAGGAATCCTTTGTCTCTGTCTTTATTTATTCATCAGAGAATCCAAGCGCCCAAAAAAACACCAGAGTGAAACGGGAGTCATCACCGCGTTCCAGATCCTGAATCTAGAGATGCTTCAAATCTAAAATCAGATATTTCATGCTGTACGACGCTGCCCTGTTAATTTAGCCGCTCCTGTCTGGCCTCAGCCTGCGGTTTTATAAACGCAATCAGGCCCGACTCCATCAGCCCATTAAAGACACTCGGCTGCAGTGAAGCGCTCACCTTTGTCCGCGGTAATCGCCCGCTGTTTATCCTAATAAACCTGGAGCGGCGCAGATCAGATAGACGCCGAGATGCTGTTAGCGTGGAGATGGAAGAGCGGCTCACGTGATTCTGAGATATGAGGCTTTTAAAAAGTGAGTGTTGCCTTAATTGTGGACATCAACATCCCACAACTTCCAGAATAATCTCTTCAGATCTTTACACGTGTAGTGAATCTGTTGGCTGCAGCAGCAAGCAAGAACAGTTCTGGCTCTGAACAAAACATCTGTGAGCGGCTTTGGTGAAAATACCACAAGGATCAAGCCCTACAGCAGCCCCATGTGGGAAACACAGCTTTCACCATTTGCCTGGAATAGTGTTCTCCCTGTGTCTGCGTGGGTTTCCTCCGGGTGACCGTCTGTGAGGAGTGTGGTGTGTTCTCTCTGTGTCTGCGTGGGTTTCCTCCGGGTGACCGTCTGTGAGGAGTGTGGTGTGTTCTCCCTGTGTCTGCGTGGGTTTCCTCCGGGTGACTGTCTGTGAGGAGTGTAGTGTGTTCTCTCTGTGTCTGCGTGGGTTTCCTCCGGGTGACTGTCTGTGAGTGTGGTGTGTTCTCCCTGTGTCTGTGTGGGTTTTCTCCGGGTGCTCCGGTTTCCTGTCACGCTCCAAAAACACACGTTGGTAGGTGGATTGGAGACTGAAAAGTGTCCGTAGGTGTGAGTGTGTTCCCCCCTTGTGCCCAGTGATTCCGGGTAGGCTCCGCACCCACCGCCGCCCTGAACTGGAGAAGGGGTACAGACAATGAATGAATGAATTTACAAAACAAACTTAAGACTGAAAACATTGCCGTTGAACAGTTTTAAAGCTGTGGTGAAGTCCATTGAGTCCAGCCGGTTGTTGTGTAGATGTTTTGCATTAAGATGTGTTTAACTGTGTGTATTATTTGGTGTAACTCAGTGTCGCTGTCGTTTTTGGCCCGGTCTCCTTCGTACAAGAGATCAGTGACCTCAATGGGACTAACCTGGTTAAATAAAGGTTAAATAAATGAGAAAAAAATGGCTGTGAAGTGTCATCGAGAATCCTGAAGCGTGTTTATGAATTATTATTATTATTATTACTAAACCTCTATAGATTAAACTTTACGAACTCCAGCTTAAAACAAACAAATAAATAAAGAAGGCAGCAGGACACGAGCAGAGAAGACAAAGGAAGCGGAGCGTGTGAAAATGCATGGAGGGTGCTGGGGCGTCCAATCTGTTTCTTATATTAGAGCCGAACACCGCGGCGAATACGGCTCTCTATCTTCAACCTGGAAAAGGGCGCACACAGATGAGCCACATATTTATGGCCTCTGTTGTGTGACTGGAATTGGAGGGATATAATCAGACTGACCCTCACCGTGTCCTTTCTCAGAGATGACACAAGCTAAACAAAATATCTCACGCTGGGACTGACCCGGTCATAAAGGTAACACAGCACCATCAGACCACGGCAGCAGACGGCGTACTCGCGTCTACAGGAGGTGACTTTCAGGGAACAGCTGATCAGTGGCTTAATGAAGGACAGTTCCATCCTCTCCTCCCCAGAGGTAGACGGTCAGTAAGGATGGACCCAGCGTCTGTTCTTTATTTCTTTAGCAGACGTGTGTGATGTGCAGTAACAGAGGATACACAGCGGCCCTTATCATGTTTGACGGCGCTACGTGACTTACAAACTCTTCATCGTCTGATTCAAAAGACCTTTGTACAATGTGGAAACATGAGTTATTTTCTTTTAGCGCAGTTGATGAATCAGCTTTAGTGTGTGAAACCATGCTCCGTCAAAGTTTACCTCATTTACATAAAGACACCTTAACCTTCACGCATGTTTCCGAAGTGGGTCAAGGACAAGATGGAATTCAAAAGCCCCTGGGGACGTTTACAACTGCAGTTCTCTCTGGTTTGTTTATGTTTAGAAGCTCCAAGTGATTAACGGTGTGTTTGTGGAGAAAAAGTGTAAACAGAAACAATTTACAGAAGTGTAAATTGTCTGTAAGTGTTTATTCACTGTTTGAATTCCCACAGAAACTCGTGTGTAACTCGAGCTGTTTAGTTTTGTAGCAGTTTCCCTCTGTGTTTACTTTCATGCAGTTAGCGCTCTCCTGAATTTAGAGTCAGTTCCACCTTAAGTAATGTAACTGTAACAGCAACAATAAGTCAATATTACCCACCTATGGCGCATGAATACAGCACGATCCTCAACTCTTTTCATGATTTTTAATGTTTGGAGGGCTCTTTTCCATTCTCCTGCTATGAGCGTAGCTTGTCTGTTTTGTTTTTTTACACTTTACGCATTACGGTTTCATAAACGTTTCTTTGAGGAAATATTTAAATTCCTGTGAAATTCGAGCCAGTGGATTGGCTGTGTTTCAGGAACTGGAGACATTCACCAATGCCAGAAAGGCTCAGCACTTCAGTAACTGCACTATGTAACTTGTGGAAGTGGGCAGGAAACCACCCCACAACTTGACTACTGGACAATGCTGTAAAAGTAAGCGACCCCCTTTAAAACTCTTCTTACACTTCTCTGAGAAAAAAAAGCAGCTCACCCAACATCTGTTCTCTAACATCACTGTTTTCTAAAGGAAGGTGATAAACAGAGCGCCGTCTCCGGTGTTCAGTGTTTCAATTCGAAACTGTCTCCTCCTTCTCTCACGTCCTCGCTCTTCAGGCCAAAGCCCCGGCCCTGCTGCACCGGACTGGAATAATGGGAGCAAACCAAGCTCAGTTTGGTCCGGATGCTTTGCTTTTTTCTTTAATTTCTCACCTCCTCCGCTCCCCCCTCTTGGCCGCTGTTAATCTGCTGTGATTTCTCCCCAGCTGCAGCGGCTCAGACAGGGTCCTGCCAGTCAGAGCCGGGAAAAGCCTGCAGATGGTTTGGGAGCAGCTCCGATGCCAGGATCCAGCGGAGAGGGCGGGAAACATGCGCCGAGGAAGAGGATGAAGCCTCGTCTCCGCTTGGATAAACGGCTTCAGGCTTCGGCTTCAGAGCTGCGAAGGACGAGGCGACCTCTGGCCTGTGCTCAGTGACGGACAGATGTCCAGCCGTCGGACGCATGATGATTTATCACACAACCGATAGAAGCCGGGGTTCTTAAAAAAATGATTTCTCTGGTTATTACTCAAGTACATTACGGTGTTCAGAAAGAAAAGAGTTCAGGCTCAAAGCCGGTGCAGATTCGGAAGTTCGTTACAGGAGTAAGATGTTTTGATGATGAATTTATCGTGCCGTTTTGTCACAGCTGCCATTTAAATAAACAAACACACATTCCCTACCCTCCACTGGAAGTTACATAGTGCAGTTTCTGCAGTGCTGAGCCTAGAGTAGCAATGACAGAGACCCTATTCTCCTTGTTACAGCTCAGTAGAGCATCATAAAGATTTTGAAGCTGTAGAAATGTAGTGTTTCTTTAATACATCATTAAATACACAAACTAATCATAATGTGTTGTGGTTTGTTAGTGTTAATTATATATATAAAAAAAAATAATAATAATAATAATGTATTTTTCTTGAATGCACTTTGATCACTATGGTGCTTGGCAGCTACAGCCTATTGTTACTGAGCCACACTGCTCTGTGAAGGATGTGCGAGTAATAAACTGTTGACTGATACATTAACCATATCACATTTTAATCACAAGATTGACATTTACAACCATTTTTATTGAACCCTCAATCTATTCTAACACTAATATAAATAAATACAAAGCTTTCATTAAGAGGTCTAGGCCAAACGGGGCGAGACTCTTCACTAAAGATATGAAACCTATGGAGCTTGAGCGCATGAAATGTAAAAAATTACAAGAGTCCACAGGGTGTCAGTTCTGGATTTTTAAAAGCACTGTATTTTCAAAATGAGCCGCCATTAGAATGTATCAGTGTGTTGAATGTGACTGTCCAACAGACGTGGAATTACTGGGTTATGGGCGAAGCACAGATAAGTTAATGGAGCGATAACGCAAACAGAAAGCTGTTTTCTTATCAATTGAAGTGCAACCTGAAAAACTGGAGAAGCCGAGACATGGTAATAATCACTCGATCAGTCCTCAGCTCGGAGAGGATTTGAGTCTGGTGCGATGATCTTCACATTAACACTGTTTATCCACGGCTGGAAACTCAATCTACAGAGGGCCTCTGAGCGGTGGGATTATTACTGTGTGTGTGTGTGTGTGTGTGTGTGTGTGTGTGTGTGTGTGTGTGATTGACACACAAGCTTTCCAAGAATGTCCTCCCTCTTCAGATCAGCTCCGACATTAATGGAGGCCCACTAGCGCTCATTTGATTTAAAAGGAGGGAGAACGTGACAGATGGGTCTCAGAAGTTCTCTTAAATAAGGCCGATACGTTCAGTTCGGAAATTGCTCTTTGCACAGACTCCAGGAATTAGAACGGACTTAGAGCCGAGCGGGAGCTCTTACAGGCTGCTATTAAAACTTAAGCCATAAGAGATCAAAGACATTTAAAGAAAAAGAGCAGCTGGTGTTGTTCGAATTACATCAAGAAACGGAGGCACGGTTTACGCTGGTCGTTCACATTGTTATGTTTCACTGAGTTGTTGACTCTTTCCAGAGGGAAGACTCTTAATTATAACATTTTACTACTAGCCCTACTTCACAATTTCTTTTATTTTGATGAGTTTAACAAATTTATTCATTCATTGTCTGTAACCGCAAAGACAAAGTGTGTTACATGGAATCACTGGGTGGGAACATGCCCTGGAGGGGGCGGAGGAAACCCACGCAGACACAGGGAGAACACACCACACTCCTCACAGACAGTCACTCGGAGGAAACCCACGCAGACACAGGGAGAACACACCACACTCCTCAGACAGTCACTCGGAGGAAACCCACACAGACACAGGGAGAACACACCACACTCCTCACAGACAGTCACTCGGAGGAAACCCATGCAGACACAGGGAGAACACACCACACTCCTCACAGACAGTCACCCGGAGGAAACCCACGCAGACACAGGGAGAACACACCACACTCCTCAGACAGTCACTCGGAGGAAACCCACACAGACACAGGGAGAACACACCACACTCCTCACAGACAGTCACCCGGAGGAAACCCACGCAGACACAGGGAGAACACACCACACTCCTCACAGACAGTCACTCGGAGGAAACCCACACAGACACAGGGAGAACACACCACACTCCTCACAGACAGTCACTCGGAGGAAACCCACACAGACACAGGGAGAACACACCACACTCCTCACAGACAGTCACCCGGAGGAAACCCACGCAGACACAGGGAGAACACACCACACTCCTCACAAACAGTCACTCGGAGGAAACCCACACAGACACAGGGAGAACACACCACACTCCTCACAGACAGAAACCTCAGAACACCTCAGATTTAACAACAATAAAAAATAAATACATTCAAATTAATTTTCCAAAAACCCACCAGTTCCAGTGTCATTAACACACAAATGGTACAAAGCCACTACACGAACTGCGTCTGAGATTTTCTTTACCCAACCCCAGTGACATGAGTTAAAGGCTGATCTGATGTCTGCTGAAGTGTGAGACTTCACCTGAGCTTCACTGCAGCGTGGCGTGATCCGAAGAGCATTGTTTCAAATCTCCAGGCAGGTTAATTATTAATTACAGCACAGTTTAAACATCACAGCCCAGTGAGCAAACAGGGGCGAGTAAAGCTCCTACACACACACACACACACACACACACACACACACACACACCTCCAACCTCAACCTAAAACTCCTGAACCGGAAATTCAGCGGAGAAAAGCCTCCGTCTTTAGCGACACGGTGAAGAAAGACAAAAAGCAACCGGGAAAAACAATCCACCACGCGAAGCCGATTTATTTATTCACTGGTGAAGAAAATGGAAATCCTCGCCTCTCTCAGTCAAGTTGAAAATTGTGGAACTGCGGTGCACTTCAATCCGACACTGCAGGGCTTAAGAGGCACTTAAAGAGCCAGTCTGGGCCTTAAACCATCCAGGGAGAGGGGGATGGAGAGAGAGAGAGAGAGAGAGAGAGAGAGAGAGAGAGAGAGAGAGAGAGAGAGAGAGAGAGAGAGAGAGAGAGATGCAAGTTTCCACTTCTTTCTAACCTCCGCTCCTTGAAGTCTTTGCAATATCTCTCCTGCACCTTTAGGAAAACTGAGGACCACAATGTGAACTTGTGAGATGGTCTTATGTTTCCACACAACTTCCTCTAATAGCACATTTCCACCAAAAGTTCCTGAGTCTTGGAACCTTGGTTCTTTCCAGTGAAGCAGCTCGCATCTCTACAAGTTTAGAGGGGAACCAGGAATACGTCATCAGCGGGGGGTGTGACTGTGGCTGAATACAGCTCCAGAGCCACAGATAAACTCTCAGAGTCATGACAGGGGCACTATATATTCTGAGTTTACCATGGAGTCAGCTCAGAGTGAGATATAACACTGTGTAATTGTTGTTCAGAGGCGTCCTGCTGAGACTCTGACCAGCGCACAGCCAAACACAGCCACAGAAACACACAAACAGAGAGTGTTCCTGTTTTATTTCCTACTATTTATTTATTATATGAAATATTTATTTATATGAAACTTTGTAAATGACACGTCCAGCTCCCCTGGGGGATAACGCTGTGTACGAGGCTCTGAGCTCTTTCCTGAACTGACCCTCCACACGCCCACGGACCATGTCACGGTTCGCTCTGAAAATACATCTCTTCTTTGGTTCCAGATGGGAATGAACATTTCTGGTTTGCAAACCAGTTTATGTCGATGGACACACACCGGATGATTCCCAATGTAGTTCATGGACTGAAACAGTTTCAGTTCCTCGTTGGTGGAAAAGCTCTATAAGATGTCTTCTAATTTCTGATGGTGTCACCATGCACCAGGGGGTTAGGGATGGGGTCGAAATGACGTGTGTCTGGTGTGTGTCCAATTCCTGTTCTGTGTCTACGTTAAAGGCGAGGTTCATGATTATAATCAAAAACACACAGCTCTCTGGAAACCAGTCTAATGTGTTTACAAAACCCTAATGTCAGTTATATTGTGGTAAATGATTAAAAAAAAAAAGTGTCTCAGTCAGATATGCTAGGCTTCCTTCCTCTGCTCACGGCACAGAAAAGGCAAAGAGCCTCCAAACGTTAAAAAGCATGAATAGAAATGTGGATATTGCTTTATTCCTGCTCCATAGCTCATCACTTTTAAGCAGATCCTGAACACAGTCCTGAAAGATATCCATCAACTCACCAGAGGTGGGATACAAATGTGAGCTCGTTTGGTAGAGAACCGTTTCAGTGCCCCGTTTCTCCAGGTTGCAGTTTCCCTGGACAGGGGTTTTCTGTTTTATTTTACCTTTCAGTTTCAGAGTTCCTCGGCGTCCAGAGGTTGGATCTGTGTCAGTGCAATTAGACCAGCGAGTCCCCCATAAAACACACACCTAGAACTGCTCTTCACGGATACTTTATTAAAAGAAACGGTTCTATACAGAACCCTGACCACTTGAAGAACCCTTTGCATGATTTGTGGGTTCTTCAGATTGATGGACAATGTGCTATAGTTGGTTCTTTTTTAGAAAAGGGTTCTATACGGCACCCAAAAAAGTTCCTCTGCTGTAATAAGCTTGACATCATAACAGTAGAGGAACCGTTTTTGGTGCCGTATAGAACCTTTTTTATAAGGTGCTATACACAAACGCATATAGCACATTCTCCATCAAAATAGTCATGACTTCACTAGGCACCACTTTAGAAGAAGACTGCACTTATAAAGGTTTATAAATCTGTTAACAGTTATTAATTATTTTCTTAAGACATTAAAAGTCATTAACAATCCATTATAACACTTAGACAGAAAGGGCGACAGTGACTTGTTCTTTGCCAAATAGTGAACCCACATCCATCTACAGTTAACCCTCAGATCTTGCCGGATACTGACCTCACTGTGTCTCATCCGTCAGTCGACATTAACCCCGTCAGCTCCAGGACATATTTGTTAATGAGTTTTATACATCAGTGATAATGTGGTGTGGACTTTTACGTGTGAAACGACTAAACTCACTTTCTCAGCTCTGAGCTCATTGATATTGATATGTTCAGTGAGATCTGACACTTTCAGTTTCAGACAAAACAAAGCGGTCTCTGTCGCACTTCTTACCTCTGTGTTACAAAAAATTATTAATGGCTTTTAAGGTGTTTACAACCTAATAAATAACCATGTAATGAACTGGTCTTTAAAGCCAATTATAAACCTTAATAATTGTAGTCTTATTTGTGGCACCCTCAACTCCCTTCTCCTAGTGTCCTTCTCTGCCACGGAGAGAGAACGCCTAGCAATGCTACCACCTTCATACGTCACACACAAACACAAACGGATGATTTAACCGAGTCCCCATTGTCTTTAAACTGAATTAAAAGGGATGAGCTTCATTTACAAGTTTGTGTTCAAGGTTCATATCGGACCATAATCATCAGAACACTCCAGACTCCCACGATGCATTAAAACATTCCCACTCACCCGCAGTGAAGTCCCGGTTCAGATCGATGAAAGCGTTGGAGTGAGGGACGCGGATCTTCACCTCGGCACCGAGAGCTTTCTCACACCGAGGTTTTCTAAAGAACAAATCAAATAAACACAGAATAAACAAAGCGTACGTGAACTATTCCAGCACAAACCTCTTTTTTATTAAGAAACAGCAGCCTCACCTGTCTCTGAGGAAACACACCTCCGTGGACTCGCCTACAACCCCGAAAATATCTGGAATCATGTCTCCGTTAAAGCTGGAGTGGAAGAAGGGAAACACTAAGTTACCGACCACACAGTTAGGAGGAGTCTGTCTGTGAGGAGTGTGGTGTGTTCTCTCTGTGTCTGCGTGGGTTTCCTCCAGGTGACTGTCTGTGAGGAGTGTGGTGTGTTCTCCCTGCGTCTGCTTGGGTTTCCTCCGGGTGACTGTCTGTGAGGAGTGTGGTGTGTTCTCCCTGTGTCTGCGTGGGTTTCCTCCGGGTGACTGTCTGTGAGGAGTGTGGTGTGTTCTCCCTGCGTCTGCTTGGGTTTCCTCCGGGTGACTGTCTGTGAGGAGTGTGGTGTGTTCTCCCTGCGTCTGCTTGGGTTTCCTCCGGATGACTGTCTGTGAGGAGTGTGGTGTGTTCTCCGTGTCTGTGTGGGTTTACTCCGGGTGACTGTCTGTGTGGAGTGTGGTGTGTTCTCCCTGTGTCTGCTTGGGTTTCCTCTGGATGCTCCATTTTCCTCCCACAGTCCAAACACATGTGTTGGTAGGTGGATTGGTTGTGTGACACTAATGTGTGATGTGCAAATTGTCTTAAATATTTATTAAATAACAACAGCACAATGTTTTCCGGAATGACATTGTATTTTTTATATATAAACACTAAGTCAGTCTCTCTCTCTCTCTCTCTCTCTCTAACACACACACCTCCCTCTCCCTCTTGCTCTCTCTCTCACTCTCTCGCTCTCTGAGTGATGTTTACACAAATAGCAAATGGCTCTCAGGGCTCCAGCTGAAGTTGAGCCAGTGGAATGTGTGTAATCAAATATGATAAAACCCATATATCACTCATAATACACACTGGACCATGTCATTACAACCATTACAAACTGTAACTATGGTGTTACTCTAGCCGTTATAACAACAGCAACCCACAGACAAGCACTTATTAACAGAAACCAACGCTAAAATAGTGAGCTAATCCAGCTAAAGTTAGCAGGCGTTAGCACTTGCCTTTGTTCATTAGTAACTCCTGGTTCTAACACTGTTCTCAACAAAGCTTGGGTTCCACCGAGACAAAGTGTAACTCTAGACATTTTATCGAGACAACAACTGGTGACAAGCTCTCTACCGCATCATACGTGAGCTAATCCGGCTAAAGCTAGCAACCGCAAACCCTGGCTCACTGCTCAGTAACACTCAAAAACTCTTTTGTAAACAAAACTTATAACTAACACAACTTGTGTCTTAGGTCTGTTTCAGCTCACTCCACTGTGTAAATTCAGTCTGGTATTAAGTCATTCATTCTCTCTCTCGCTCTCGCTCACACACACACTCATTCTCATTCTCATACTCTCTTTCACTCTCATACTCTCTCTCATTCTCTCTCTCATACTCTCATTCTCATTCTCTCTCTCTCACTCACTCTCTCTCTCTTTCACTCTCATACTCTCTCCCTCTCTCACTCTCTCTCTCACTCTCTCTCTCACACACACACACTCATTCTCATTCTCTCTCTCTCATTCTCTCTTTCACTCTCATACTCTCTCACTCTCTCATTCTTTCTCATTCTCTCTCTCTCTCTCTCTCTCTCACACACACACACTCATTCTCATTCTCTCTCACTCTCATTCTCTCTTTCACTCTCTCATTCTCTCTCTCTCACTCTCATTCTCTCTCTCTCACTCTCTCTCATTCTCATTCTCTCATTCTCTTTCACTCTCATACTCTCTCTCACTCTCATACTCTCTCTCACTCTCATACTCTCTCTCTCTCACTCATTCTCTCTCTCTCATTATCTCTCTCTCTCACTCATTCTCTCTCTCTCATTATCTCTCTCTCATTTCCGTAAAGCGTAACTTGTTTCTCGCGAGAGAATTCAGAAGTTGCTTAGTGCAGTAACCAGAAGAGAACCCGGCGTAGCTGCCAATGAGGCTCTATTCTCCCTACTACAGCTCTGTGGAACATCACCATCATTTAGAAGCTGTATTTTTTAAGGTAGAAATACTGCGTAGTGTTCCTTTAACTCTTTCTACTTCCTCTGTTACATTCAGTTAAAACATAAGAGATTCTGGATTTTATTGCATTTTATAAAATGCCCTGACTTTTTCAGGAAATGGCATTTGTAGAAAGAAAAAGACACATGATGCAGTGGAAATGCACTCACTCCATGACAAGCGGCTGGTCTTTAAACGTCCGGTTCAGGTCAACTCTCCAGCCTTGATCTGAAAGAAATCATTCAGACTTCTTATGAGGGACTGGATGTGGTTTAATTAATTATCTCCATTAAACATAAATAAATAAAACATATATGAACCTGCAGCTAGAAATAAATAAGGGAGGGGTCTCTAATGAAGTGGCAAGTGAGTGTTCACAGCTTTACCCAGAGTTTGGTTGTTGCCCCAGAAGATGAAGACACTGGTCGTGAGGATGTCTGATCCTTTTGGGTGTCCAGTAAGAAGAACGTCCATCTGAGAATCTCCATCGAAATCTCCAGGAACAACGCTGCTGATGATGTGGACGTCACTGAAAGAACAACACCGAGCCAATCAGAGAAAGACTGTCACATAGAATGGAATCACTGGGCGCAAGGCGGGAATACACCCTGGAGGGGGCGCCAGTCCTTCACAGGGCCCCAATAGCCTGATAGCGCTACCACAGCTCCACCCCCAGACCCTGAGGAACTCGAAGTCAGAAATGTGAGCGTCCAAGATGTGAGGTCCAGATCTGTGACATCACAAGCAGACCAGTGGGCAGCTAAATAAAGCCTTAAGTTGAGGACTGTCCAATAGCAATCTCCCTTAGCTCAGTTACTATTGGACAGGCTTGACTTTGGGCTTAAGTTAGCTGGCTAACTAAGAAACCCTGCTTTGCAGAACGCCCCACAGAGGCACCGCCCATTTGAAAAACTGAACTGGGTGCACTGGAAAATGGCCCTGTTTTTAACCACGGTAAAAAGAATAGAAAATAAATAAATAAACGGAGAACGGTCGGTGGTCAGTGTTTACCTGGGGAAAGCGTCCTTTGTGAGATGCAGTTTTGGCTTGAAATAAGGAGCTTTGAGATCAGCCAAAAATATCCACAGCTCTGACTCTAGAAGAAAAACACACGGCAAAAACAAACAAACAACATATTTAACTTTAATCCATTCATTCATTCATTCATCTCCTGTAACCACTTCATCTTGATCAGGGTCACAGTGAATATAAACAGAATCACTGGGCACAACGCAGGAATACACCCTGGACAGAGCTCCAGTTCATCACAGGGCATCACCCAGTCACTCACACTCTCACACCTGTGGTCAGTTTCACACACTCACTCACTCAGCCAGTCACTCACACACACTCAGCCAGTCACTCACACACACACTCAGCCACACAGTAACCCAGTCACTTACACACTCGCCCAATCACCCACACATTCGCCCAGTCACCCACACACTCGCCCAGTCACCCACACACTCGCCCAGTCACCCAGTCACCCGCCCAGTCACCCACACACTCGCCCAGTCACCCACACACTCGCCCAGTCACCCACACACTCGCCCAGTCACCCAGTCACCCGCCCAGTCCCCCACACACTCGCCCAGTCCCCCACACACTCGCCCAGTCCCCCACACACTCGCCCAGTCCCCCACACACTCGCCCAGTCCCCCACACACTCGCCCAGTCACCCACACACTCGCCCAGTCACCCACACACTCGCCCAGTCACCCACACACTCGCCCAGTCCCTCACACACTCGCCCAGTCACCCACACACTCGCCCAGTCACCCACACACTCGCCCAGTCACCCAGTCACCCGCCCAGTCACCCACACACTCGCCCAGTCACCCACACACTCGCCCAGTCACCCAGTCACCCGCCCAGTCACCCAGTCACCCGCCCAGTCACCCACACACTCGCCCAGTCCCCCACACACTCGCCCAGTCCCCCACACACTCGCCCAGTCACCCACACACTCGCCCAGTCACCCACACACTCGCCCAGTCACCCACACACTCGCCCAGTCACCCAGTCACCCGCCCAGTCACCCAGTCACCCGCCCAGTCACCCACACACTCGCCCAGTCCCCCACACACTCGCCCAGTCCCCCACACACTCGCCCAGTCCCCCACACACTCGCCCAGTCACCCACACACTCGCCCAGTCACCCACACACTCGCCCAGTCACCCACACACTCGCCCAGTCACCCACACACTCACCCAGCAGTTTTAATGTAATTAATGTTTAGTTGCATAACAATATTATGCTAAAACCAAATGAAACATCAGTTTTCTAACTGAAAGTAAAGAGTTAATCCGTAGCTGAAGCCGTAGACAGGTGTGTAAAGTCTAAAGCGGTTTCACGGCGGCAGTTCTGCTAAAATTACTTCCAATTACTTCATTATTTTTTTACTAAAAGCTTCAAAACTGACATGTCATTTATAAGTTCACCTTGTTATTAGTGTAATATCACCACGTTATTATCCACTCGTTATTGATTTGTGATTCAGGAGTTTGGCGTCTGGAGGCTACGCAGCTGAGCTACAATAACACACACTTACACACAACAACTGACTACTGTTATAAACTAGAACACACATTTAAAGGCACATCACTGAAAGACAAACAGCCCATTGGCCATAAACACACAAAGAGGTCAAAAGAGAACCCCTAGAAGATAGAGAAGTGGAGCAGAATCATTAGAATAATTAAGGATATGAGCCTTTTAAAGCCCTGAGTAAACGTCTATAATCTAATGTATGAGACAGGTGCTGATGTAAACTTCATATAAAGCGTATAAACTGGATTACTGACATAACAATGATCTATTACCCATTGTATTAAACACATAAACACATCTGAACGTGAAAACAGTGTATAGAAGGTGAATATAAGTGAAGAATTAAAGAAATCCTATGAAGTTACAGTTTATTTACAGGTTTTAGTGTTTCAGAGGCTGGAGTCCATCATAAACGATCAGAACTGACCATATGCTGAAGGCTTTGAAGATAAAATATATATTAAACCCACACAATAACGGGCTAAACATGACCTAGAGCCGCAAACAGCTGATTAATCACGAGTATCGATCAAGGCAGTTCCTTACGTGCTCTGATGATGAAAATATCAGTCTGTTTATCCGAGTTAAAATCTCCGAAAGCAGCGACCGTGCCCACATTTTCTGAACCGAACAAATCACTGGTCACGTCCTGGAGCCCCAGAGCACCGGGTTTGGCCCAAAACAATAATAATAAGCTTAAAATCGAGCTGAAGCAGAGCGGCCTCATCCTGAGAGCCGGATACAGCCAAAAGACTACAATCATCGGAATACGGCAGTCCGCTTTACGGCAGCAAAAAGACGACAAGCGTGAATAAGTGTCGGTTTTTATACATTTAGCCTTAAAGAAAAATAAATAAATAAATAAATAAATAAATAAATAAATAAAAACCCGAGACATGTATGTATGAAATTTTTACTTTAATTCTTTAGTATTTTTTAAAATTAAAAAAATATAATAAAACGTAAAGTATTTTCACATTTTTCACAAAAAGCGAACCGCTTTGCAGATTATTTAATAAAAATTAATAACGTAATTAGCGAAAATAAATACATATTTTATATAATTATATATAAATATATACATATTTTTAAAAGTCCCACAACAACATTACAGATATTATTAATAATGTGTAGGATATTAAAAGCATTAATATATATATTTAAAAATAACATATTTGAAGTGTTAAAATGTGCAACACAATAAATAAATAAATACACACATTATATAGATTTAAAAATAAAGTCCCTGACCGTTGAGGCGGGCTGAGTGACGTCACGGTTCGCGGCAGTGTCGCGCGGCGGTGGGCTGCTGCTAAAACAGAAGGTAAATAATGGCCACTTTAGCTGATGTGGGTTGGAAGCTGCTGGAGTTTAAAGCCAGATCCAAACGCTCAGGTTCGGTTGTGTGACCCGCACTCCGCCGTCTAAGGCTCGGTTTTATGAGTTCTGCTTTTGTGTGTGGTTTCTGTTGCACGTCCTTGTGAAATAGAGGCGTTAAAGCTGCATGTCCGTGTCGTTTGTGTGAGAGGGTGTATGGGTGAACTGAAGGCTGTAAAGGTCAGCCCTAAGGTTTGGGGCTATTTTGGGACACACACAACATCTATATCGGGGGTTTGCCCTGGACGAAACTCCGAACAAGACGTTCATTTGTTTCTTATCTCCTTTAATGAAAATGTGGGCCTTGTTTAAGCCTAGTTTTGCAGAAACTGAGGCCTCTGTGTTGTGTATATGGAGTTCACACTGGAGGTTATTCCTCAGGCCGGGTATAGACCGTTAACTTAAGCCCAAAGTCAAGCCTGTCCAATGGGAAAGAGCTGTGGGACACTGCTCAGTCTTGAGCTTAAGTTATCTGTCTAACACTGGAGAGTAGCCTTCTGCATTGATACACTTTGTCTGTTATTATGAAATATTTGATCTTATTTTAAGCATAATTCAGGTCTAAAACATTTCTGTTTGGTTTATAATGGTGTTATACATTAGTGAATATTAGTAATGTATATTTCTGACCTATCCATCTTAATGTTTAGAGATTGAAGCACCGTCTAAGCTTTAATTTGCTGCAACTGATGCCTGTGTACAAGGGTCCCTCAGAAATGTTACAGCAGCTCTGTAAATAGAGTGTAGTTTTCACATTTCCGGAGCGCAGTGTTTAATTCTACCCTCCGTTGTCAACAACAGCGCCTTGCACCTTTTAAACAGTGACATGTAGCTTATATAACAGCACTAGACCAGTCACAACAGTCCGACCGTCTCACGCTGGATCTTCTTGGTGTTTTTTATAAACACAGGCCTGGTCCTTAATTTTATAGTAAATTATCATCACAATCTTGGTCAGCACACGATATCACGATTAGATATTTTATCCAGATCGTTGGATGAGTGAATCGTTTGATTAGGGCCGTGTGTGACCTGTGTGTTGTTTATTATTCGGTACACAATCGTATTTCGGACTTTAAGGACAGTAGCATGTTCATAAGCTGTGCTCCTCTAGTCCTCAGTTTTGTGTTAAAGTTCCTAACACAGCTGAGCCAGGTAAACACACACACACTCTCAGTGCAGACTCCCTGGCTCAGGTGGTGTCAGAATAAAAGACCCGACCCTAAGAGAGACAGAGCTCTCTTGAAAAATCTGCAGCTATTGTACAAGGTGTTTTTTTTTCTCCTGCCTCAGACATCGGGACGTTAAAGACATCTCTGTCGTTTTCCTAAAGGGGTATTCCACCAATTCTTTTCAGAATTCAGGATATAAACATGTAAACAGAGTCTTTCAGAGCGCTGTTGGTGTGAAATGCTTCACGGCAGAGAGACTTGCACTGAATGGAACTGTGGGGTTATTCCACAAAGCAGGATTTGAATGTTAGCTGGATAACTTGAGCCCCAACTGAGAGTCAGCCAATAGCACCATGTCTGGCCTGTGTTTCTATTGGTTAGAATTGGTTTTAGGCTGAGCGGCATGGTGGTGCAGTAGGTAGTGTCACAGTCACACAGCTCCAGGTGCCTGGGTTCGAGTCCCGCTCCGGGTGACTGTCTGTGAGGAGTGTGGTGTGTTCTCTGTGTCTGCGTGGGTTTCCTCCGGGTGACTGTCTGTGAGGAGTGTGGTGTGTTCTCTGTGTCTGCGTGGGTTTCCTCCGGGTGACTGTCCGTGAGGAGTGTGGTGTGTTCTCCCTGTGTCTGCGTGGGTTTCCTCCGGGTGACTGTCTGTGAGGAGTGTGGTGTGTTCTCCCTGTGTCTGGGTGGGTTTCCTCCGGGTGACTGTCTGTGAGGAGTGTGGTGTGTTCTCCCTGTGTCTGGGTGGGTTTCCTCCGGGTGACTGTCCGTGAGGAGTGTGGTGTGTTCTCCCTGTGTCTGCGTGGGTTTCCTCCGGGTGACTGTCCGTGAGGAGTGAGGTGTGTTCTCCCTGTGTCTGCGTGGGTTTCCTCCGGGTGACTGTCTGTGAGGAGTGTGGTGTGTTCTCTGTGTCTGCGTGGGTTTCCTCCGGGTCTCAAAAGTGTCCGTAGGTGTGTATGTGTGAGTGTGTTTGTTGCCCTGCGAAGGACTGGCGCCCCCTCCAGGGTGTATTCCCTTGCGCCCAATGATTCCAGGTAGGCTCTGGACCCACCGCGGCCCTGAACTGAATAAGGGTTACAGATAATGAATGAATGATTTTAGGCTAAAGTTATTAAGAGGGAAAGCCTGTTTTGTGGAATACAGTGTTGTATTTACTCTCCACCACCAGCAGCGACCTCCACCCGTCCACAAGGTCTCAGGCATCAAGATGTTCAGTAAAAACCATTAAACTTCATTTCATTTCATTTAATAATATTCTGTGCGGCCATTTTGGAGGATTCAGACGTCTGGTTCCATTCACCTCCGTTGCGAACGATTTCGATTTTGTGTCTTGTTTCTTCAGAACCGAGCATTTCACAGAGACTCTCAATGACCCTGTTTACATATTAATCATTTAATTATGCAAATATAATTATACAAATTCAATAAATAATGCTAGAATAAGTGAAGTTCATTACTGTGGTGAATTATAAAGTGCATGCTTTATTCATAATTCACAAAGTTCACATTGTAAAGGAGCAGCAAGTCATTCCTGCAGCCACTGAATGTCTAACAGCATTCATAATAGCGATAAGTACATTCATTTTTCATGTTTTTAAAGTGTAAAGTGCAGCTCTAATGAGAGCCAGTTGATGCTCCATAGAGCGGGTCGCCCAGACTGGGGCTGGCCAGGTTTGAACAGGATCCCCCGAGACCTCCTGGTCACTAGGTGTCAGTATAACAGCTGTGTCACATCACTACAGAGTGTCCCTGCAAAACAATGACTGACTGCTCCTTTAAGACTTCACGGTTTAGAATGATGTGTCTGATCCACTCTGGTTCTCTGAGTTTGCTGCATGTTAATGAGCTGCTGTGTAATTGACTGTAATTTGTCCTTCTTCCACTAACGCTGTACTAACTCTGCAGACTGTCAGTAGACTTGTAGTGTAACAGAGACAGAGGATAGCCTTCGTTCATCTAACGAATCATGGCCTCCGCTGTCAGTGAGAATCCGCGACACAAACTCGACAGATTCGGTAAGTTGTGGAGCAGTGAATGGGTTTGTATTTAATTTGTTCATAATCTGACAGACCCACGCAAGCCTGAGACTCGGTGCTGGTCTGGGATCAGTTTTCTGGTGTTTATTCCTAAACCTCTTGCAGAAATAAAGGCACTAAAATGGCATCGTGGTCCCCACAAGGCTACGTCTTCTGTATCTTGGTGTGGAGCAGGAGTTGAATACGATTCACTGTAAATATATTCATATCGACGTCTGAACTGCAGGCTGTATCTTATTTATCAACGTTATGTTATAAATGTACAAACACACCCCTCAGCCCTGGGAAATTCAATCCATATTTGGGCCTTCTGCATTATTTAGACCCCCTTTGAGCTTAGCGTTGGTGCAGAGACAGTTTATTTAGTTATTACATAGTTATTCTATTTACATTTGTGTTTGTGTTTTACTTTGGGTTCACACTGGGTTTACTTTAGGTTTATATTGAGTTTACATTGGAAATGTTTAGGTAACTGTGTTTACACTGTTTTCCTTGAATTCACCTTGGGTTTACACAGAGTTCCCATTGAGTTTACACCGATTCATATTTGGTTTCCATTGAGTTTGGTTCATGTTGAATTTACATTGTATTCAGAATTGGATTTTGGAAATTGGAAGTGTCAGTTATATAATGTTTGAGGGATATTTTACATCTTTTAATAAAACCTCCCGATGCATTTACTGTTTTTCTGAGATTCCATCACAATATTGATTTGATCTGAATTTAAATACAGTGGAACCTCTACCTACGAACTTGATCCGTTCCGTGACCCGGTTCGTAAGTGGAAAAGTTCGTTTCTCGAGTAAAATTTCCCCATTTAAAATAATGGAGAAGCAACTAATGCGTTCCAGCCCCCACCCCGAAAGTCACCCTTTTTGCACTGATATATGTTTACAACACTCTCAAATTAGTAAAAAAAATACGTGTAGCGTTACTAAAAGAAATAATAAAGTTGTAAGTGGTTACACATCGCTACCTTGAAGACGTGACGACTGGCTGGAGGAGTAACACAGGCACTGGCTGTATGACGGGAGGTGGGGGGTGGGTGGAATAACGGAGAGTAGGCGGTGAATGTGGGGAGACGAAGCGTAGATACGGCTTAACTTAGCACGAATTTCGATGTCTGCCGTTTACACTAATGCTAAATTGCTAAAGCTGCAATTTGCTAATCTTAAACGCTCACTCAAGTCTGGGCGCTGGGAGACTCGCCTGTTGGGGTCAGTGGCCATTTCCAGCCGCAGGCTCGGAGGAGGCTCGGGTTCGTTTCTAGAGTCGTGGTTCGTTGGTGGAGGCAAAAAATATTCAAATGCCCTGTTCGTATTTTGGAAAGTTCATTAGTAGAGGCGTTCGTTAGTAGAGGTTCCACTGTACAGAGATTAGATGGTTCTGCAATGACAAAGAGATTGTTATATATCTACGAGAGACAACCACAAAAGAAAACCCCAAAATATCTTCATATTTGTAACAATGAAACCTGAAAGGTGAAGGTGTGGTTTCATATCTCTGCCCGTTGCTGTGGAGAAGACATTACTATTTATGGCTTTGTTTGATGCTGTTTTGTATGTAATATTGTAAATTACCTTTGAACCACAGCCTTTAAATATGTTCTTTCTCATTCAGAACTGATCCTAGGCCAGCGTTCTTCTACAGTCATGTGCTACATTGTGGTATACTTGGTTTGGAGAACTTGAATCTCATCCCCATTCATGCATTAATTCCTAGTGAACACCATGCCGTCATTAATCTCATTATTGATTAATTTCTTGATGGGTTTCTCTGATGATTACAGAATATTTGTAATTGGTGTTTAATCCAAACGTCTAATACATTTAATCTGTGCTAGACCACACAGACTCTTAGCAATTATATTTACACTGTTTTAACACAAACTCAGTGAAGCCATCTTTGGTGTCTGAACTCTGGTCAATAACAGTTGTGTATAGAAGTAGTACACCAAAAGACAAACACCAAGCACAGCAGTGCAGGAGTACAGAACAGCACAGAGTGAGAGCAGAGGGCTCCTTCAGTCAACAGTAGCAGCAGATAGCAGCGGTGATTACAGACGGATTGTCACTGATTATGTCTCGGCTCGAGTCTGCTCCGATCCTTTGCTTTTCTGTTAGGCAAATCTGGTTCTGGAAGCGGGTTCTTGTTTAGTGGCTGTTCTCTCGTGGTTCAGAGCGAGTCGAGTAGGGACTAAACCGTGGCGTGTAAAGCTTGCAGAGCGCTGATCGTCCAGAGAGAGTCATCACTCTACGCCACGCAACGCAGACGACCAGCACCAACTCTCCATCTGTAAAATCTCCAGCTGCAGCAGAGATGACATTTGTTTTTATCCGACTCACGACGGCAGCTCGTAAAATGACGCCGTGGTCTTTTGAAGAGGTTCAAACGCTCCTTGGATCGGTGGCCGACGAAAGAATCCAGCGAGAGCTGGACGCTGCAACAAGGAAGGAACAAACTCTACTGATCTGTCTGAACTGATGACGGAGCTGTGTTCAGTCCCAAACAACAACAACACGCCAATACACCATGAGTAAACACTGCTTAACGTTACTGCCGCCGTTGTTCCCAATAGACACAGGGTTTTGAGACGACACTGGATATATTCCAGTGCAGGGGGGCTTTATAGTTTAAGAACCAAGCAGGGACCAAGTGAATAGAGCCGGTACCTTGCAGTGGAAAAGCACGACAGATGGCAGCAGTGATGGCAGGCAACTACCCGACAGGTGGAGCCGATCAGTTATGGTTAAAGCATGCTTCCCCGGGTTCTAGGTATGTTGGTGTAGCCGTGGTGAAAGCAGGCACCCAGCGAGCAGTACCGACCAGCTCGGTGAAGATAATACAACACACACACGCAATTTTATAGACCGTTTCAGAGTAAAATAAACACAGATTAGACACAGAAGTGGGGGTCAAACAGAGGGATATTGGACAGGAAAGTACCGCCCGATCTCTCTGCCGGGACACACCACACGACGAAGCAGACTTCAGACACCAAACATGTCTCCGTGTCCTCAAATCAGTGCCTCCCACCAATCACACCTTTATCATCCTCCTCTGTCATCATCTTCCATCAGTCTTCAATCAGACGACCGGAGGTGGGTCACTTCTCCGTCGAGTCTCTGTAGTGAAACTTAAATGAGAGGAAGCGCTCGTTTGCCTGTCGGACGTGCGCTGCTTTAGTCTGAGTTATCTTAAAAGAGATGGCTTTGTCCCCGCTGCTTAAAAGCTGATAGAAATTATGCTGATTTGCCCGGAAATGGGAGTTTTCAGCACCTGAGGTATTGACCCCGGGTCCATTCCATTAAAATGTAAATCACTCCAAAGTTAAATGTGTCTGAGGCGGCGCTCCGGTGGAAGGAGGGTTTCCTCGGCGCCTGATCACCGCGAGTTTGCCGCTGGAGGAGCTGCTTTCCGTTCTGGGATTTCGCCGGACGCTTAAGGGCTTGCCAAAATATCATTTAAAGGGCTCATATGTTGCTGCTGTTGTTGTGTGGTTGTAGGCACCAAATTCAGTCATTCGTCATGTGCTCTTCAAGAACGAAATATGTAAATGAACCCTGTCCAGATTGGCTGCTCCACATTCTAAAGGAAACTAGGGTGTGCAGACTTAGATTAGTCAGATAACTTAAGCCCATAGTCAAGCCTGTCTATCTTCTGTTGGACAAAAGTTGGGCTTAATTTATCTGGATTTGTGACATCACATACATGGTATACTGAAAATAGGCAGTTTTTTTTTTCTTCTTCTTCTTTTCTTCTTCCCTCCCTTTGTAAATCTTATCAACAAACGAGAAGCAGTCTGTTTTCCGTGATATGGGCCCTTTAAAGTTTCCCTGCTGCACTTGTGTTGCTTTGGTAAGTGGAGACTTTTTGCTGCCTGCATTAAAACTGAGTTTTGAGAGTCTGGCTCTTTGATGAGCGTGTTAGCTTCGGCGGCATGCTAAATTAGCACAGGTGTGGACTCCTGGGCTGGAGTGGGACCCTTTAGAGTAAGCGCCACGCTTTGAAGTGTGCACTTCAGCATCACTGTGGAGTGTGAGAGTGAAACAGATGAACTCAGACGCCCTGTGAGAGTCCCGCACTCCTCAGGAAGCGTCTGTGCAGCGATACAGCGGTGAACCTTATCCTCTGTGTGTTTCTCTGTGATCAGGCTCCATCTATGAACCGCTCAAACTCTCCATCCTGCACCACGAGGATGAGCCGCTGTGGGAGAAACTCGACCGCTTCTACAACGCAGGTGAGGCTTTCAGACCCAGTGACACCACCTGGCTCCTGGGGGCTTCTTTTAAAGGAGCAGTACGTCTTTGTTTCTGCTTCCTTTATGAATGCAAATGAATCTGTTTGTTTCAGATTATGTAACAACCAGTGCCCACACACTTCCTTTTGTTTACATTGTTGAGCAGTGCACCCACTAGAGGGCGCAGCTCAAAGTCACAAGTTTCTTACAGCAACGGACTTGTAGTGTGAGGGTGGAGGGGGTGGTGGTGGTCTGAGGCCGTTAAATACATTGTGGCGAGTGGACGAATGTTTCCTTTGATGCTGTTCCATTTGTCTGCATCCACAAGTTTTTGGGTAATGCTCACATCACAAACACAGAGGATGGACAGAAGGCTCCGTCCAGATCTGTATTCAGTCTCAGCCTTCAGCAGAACTCAGTCTTAAAGTGATTATTCATTACATATTTATATAAAGATAAATCTTATATCAGATCAAATTACTTTGTAGTTTATGCTCCGTAGATTAGACACGACGAGCGCGGAGGAATAGAGCACTGAGTAAAAACTGAGAAGAAAGAGAACAGAGCGAAAACGGCTAAAACCCAGAGCTTCTGCTCCTCGCTCCTCACTGCTGTAAAAGAATAACTGCTTCTCACAGTTTCATCTTTCTTTGTAAAACTTTTTTTATACAACACCAAAGATTGTTCCAGTGAATCGATACGCACTCCCTTCGTCCGTCTGTCCCGAGCAGAGGGCCGTGCAGGGGGTGTAAGTTATTTAATTAATGGATGAAACAAGTTTTTAAAAAATAATTGGAAAATTCACCAAGCGAACACAGACATCACTGAAAAAAATATATTCAATAAACATTCTTCAGCTCTCTCTCTCTCTCTCTCTCTCTCTCTCTCTCTCTCTCTCTCTCTTTCCTCTCTTCCTTTCTCTCCTCTCTCTTGCTCTCTCTCTTCTCTCTTTCTTTCTTCTTTCTCTCTCTCTCTCCTTTCTCTTTCTCTCCTCTCTCTTTCTCTCCTCTCTTGCTCTCTCTCTCTCCTCTCTCTTTCTTTCTCTCCTCTCTCTTTCTTTCTCTTTCTCTCTCTTTCTTTCTCTCCTCTCTCTCTCTTTCTCTCTCCTCTCTCTCTCCTCTCTCTCTCTTTCTTTTTTTCTCTGTCTCTCTCTCTTTCTTTCTCTTTCTCATCTTTCTCTTTCTCTCTCATCTCTCTCTCTATCTCTCTCTCTCTCCTCTCTCTCTCTATCTCTCTCTCCTTTCTCTCTCTTTCTCTCTCTCTCTCTTTCTCTCTCTCTCTCTCTCTCTCTCTCTCTCTCTCTCTCTCTCTCTCCTCTCTCTCTCACTCTCTCTCTCTCTCTCTGGTTGGTGTGTTGTGGTCAGTGTACAGTTGGAGGAAGTGCGGGGGTTAATGGATTGAGTCGTGTTCTGAGAGAGTGCTGCTAAAACGTCGGTTTTTTCCTCCTCTGTTTGTTCTGGATTCAGAAAGTGACGCCCTCCTCTGAGCTCAGACCCAGACGTCCAGCTGATGGGGAAATGTTTTCAGAGATTAGACTGTTGGTGTGTTTTCTCTCTCTCTCTCTCTTTCTCTCTCTCTCTCTCTCTCTCTCTCGCTCTCTCTCTCTCTCTCCTCTCTCTCTCACTCTCTCTCTCTCTCTCTGGTTGGTGTGTTGTGGTCAGTGTACAGTTGGAGGAAGTGCGGGGGTTAATGGATTGAGTCGTGTTCTGAGAGAGTGCTGCTAAAACGTCGGTTTTTTCCTCCTCTGTTTGTTCTGGATTCAGAAAGTGACGCCCTCCTCTGAGCTCAGACCCAGACGTCCAGCTGATGGGGAAATGTTTTCAGAGATTAGACTGTTGGTGTGTTTTCTCTCTCTCTCTCTCTCTCTCTCTCTCTCTCTCTCTCTCTCTCTCTCTCTCTCTCTCTCTGAGTGTGAACACACGTATGGGTCACTCTCTGTGTTTCTGCAGGATTAAGGTGTGATTTAGAGCTGAATTAAACTGAGAGAGAGAGAGAGAGAGATGGAGAGCTCAGTGCATTTGCATCTAGAGTGCTCCGTCCTGCTGATGACTGATTGTGAATAATGTGTGATCGTTTCTTTCTCTTCGATCTTCAGAGCAGTGTGTCTCAGCACAGGTTTCCCCCGCGGCTAGTGGCTGTAGACTCTTTAAGAGCCCTGTTTACAGCTTGCGTTAACGTGCTTTAAAATGAGATCACATTCAAACTTCACTTGTGTGGTGTGAACACGGTGGACTGCGTCGTCTGTGTTTGTATAAGATTACGGCAGCAGAGGTGCGTCTGCACGCTGACGTACAGGTGAATTATCACACACTGAAGGACATGAGCGACTGGTCCAGACCTCAGAGACGCTGCGGCTGTCTTTTCCAGTTTTGGATGTCCGTGAAACTAGCCGCAGTCCCGCGTCAGTCCCTGATTCTCTGGACAGTAGGAGCAGTCCTTCCTCTGCACTGCCTCTTGGAGATGGTCTCTACCCACGTTTGACAGCGTATAATGCATCGGTCACAGCCCAGAGAAGGCAGTTCACTCAGGAAAGTGTGATTGAGTCTCCTCTGGTCACCGGGGACACGTTTTAGTGGAGTGTGCAAACTCCAACCAGAGTTCATCCAGATACAGTTCGGATATCACACACACACACACACACACACACACACCTGGAGGTTTCCTGAGGCTGGTGTACAGACGATGTTGATAGAAGGATTCAACTGTGTAACTTCAAACATCCTAATGACAAGTGATTGTTCTTTCATAATATACCCCCCATAAAGGGGACCTCTACGATTGTGGGGAAACACCATTCTCTTGGGTTTGTTAACGTTTAGAAACTCATCTGTAACTCGGTGTGTTTAGTTTTGTAGCACTGTCACTAATGCGGTTAGCCGTCTCCTGAGTTTAGAGACCGTTTTGCTTTAAGGGATCTGAAACAGCAAAAAATAATTCAACATAACCCCACTATGGAGCAGGAATAGAGCAACATCCTCATCTTGGCTCATGCTTTTCAGAGAGAGAGAGAGAGAGAGAGGGAGGTGGTTTGTTTGTGTTTTTTAATAATTTCTCTTAAAGTAAAATAATGAATAGGAGCGAATATTAAGCCTCAGGACCCTTCCACATGAATTTTGATGTTTTTTTAAAAGAATCCCCACCCGACTGAATTTCTTTTTTTTCCCCCCTCCCTCTTCCTTCTCCCTGATCCTTAAACATGGACATCTCTCTCTCTCTCCTTGCTCTTCCCCTCTTTCTCTCTTCCTACTACTCACCCTTTTTTCTTTTTATCTTCCTCTCTTTCATCCGTTTTTTCTCATTCTCTTTTCTCTATATCCTCCTCTCTCCTTACTATCCCCCCTTTTCTCTTTCTTCTTTCTTTCTTTCTTTTGTTTGCTCTTTCTCTCCCTCTCCCTCTTTTTCTTCTCTCTCCTTAATACTTTCTTTCTATATTTCACTCTCTCTCTTCCTCCTTTCATTCTTTCTTTTCTCTCACTTTCTTTTTTTACTCCTTCTTTCTCATTACTGTATCTCTCCTTCATTTTTTCTTTCTTTCTTTTGCTTGCTCTCCTCCTCTCACTGTTACCTCCTCTCTCTCCTTACTGTTCTTACTATATTTATTTCTTTTGTTTCTCTCTCTCTCTCTCTCTCTCTCTCTCTCTCTCTCTCTCCAGTTAAGTCTACTATCCTGAGTTACCAGAGTCCCACCACTGGTCTGTTCCCGGTGAAGACGTGCTCTGATTGTAAAGAGGCGAAAGTGAGGGACTCTCTTTACTGTGCGGCGAGCTCCTGGGCTCTGGCCATAGCCTACAGGTCAGAAACACTCACCCTGAACACACTCGCCACACACACACAGTCTCACACACTGGGGTCCACCCTGAACATTCACAGTGGGGCGACCAGGTTAGAAACGAGGGCCGGATTTTAAACTGTGGGCTCCGGACTGCCCTGAACTGGATAAGGGTTACAGACAATGAATGAATGAATGAATGAATGTTACCATATCTCACATGTCATTACAGATACAGAGTGTGTTACGTATGAGTGACTGTATGAATGTGCCTCTCAGTGTGTGTTGTCTGCTGTCTGCAGGCGTATTGATGATGACATGGGCCGGACTCACGAGCTGGAGCACTCCGCTATTAAATGCATGAGGGGCATTCTCTACTGCTACATGAGGCAATCAGACAAGGTAAGCTTCCAATATCCACAGATCAGCCATAACATTAAAACTACTGCCGCGTTTCTACACTCACTTTCCACCCAGGAGCACTGTGTAGTCCTACATTTACAGGCTGTAGTCCTTAAACAGCTCTTCAGCCCTCAGGACCCCCACAGAGCAGGTGTGACGTGGTGGTGGATCATTCTCAGCGCTGCAGTGACACTGACGTGGTGGTGGTGTGTTAGTGTGTGTTGTGCTGGTGTAGAGTGGATCAGACACAGCAGTGCTGCTGGAGTTTTTAAACCCTGTGTCCACTCTCTGTCCACTCTGTGAGACACTCCTCCCTCGTTGGTCCACCTTGTAGATGTAGAGTCAGAGACAGTAGCTCATCTGTCGCTGCACAGTGTGTGTCGCTCGTCCTCTAGTCCTTCATCAGTGACACAGGACGCTGTCGGCTGGATGTTTTTGGTCGGTGGACTGTTCTCGGTCCAGACACTGAGGGGTTTAAAAACTCCAGCAGCACTGCTTTGTCTGAGTAATGATTTGAGTGACGTGTGTGTGTGTGTGTGTGTGTGTGTGTGTGTGTTTAGTGAGGTCTTAATGTATGAAGTAAAGCATTAAACAATATCCAGTGCATTAACAGTGGGAGTAAAATTTGGCTTCAGCTCTGTGTGTATTTCAGAGGCGTTTAAAGCAGGAAAAGATGATGATAAGCAGGTTGCTGCATATGTTCCTTTATACTCTGCTGAGCTTTTATGAGCACTTTAATGTTGTGTTAAATCAGCGTGGGCTCTCTGCCCAGTCCAGGGTCTGCGGGGGGCGTCTGAAGTGTTCCACCGAGTCCCAAATATTTAATATAACTTTTAAAAAAAATGAAGCCTGTGTCAAGTTGAAATGTCTTTAATTGCAGAATGTGTGTTTAATTAGTATTTGTGCGGTTTGCAGGACACCTGGGGGTTTGACAGTAACTCAGGGACGACCCGTATGGTGCACTAATATATTCTGTAACTTAATGTAGCTCATTTAGTTCGGCTGAAATTCACTGGAAACTCTTCAGTTGCATGTTAGTATCGTGTTAGTAGCGTATTAATAGTGTTAGTTGCGTGTTAGTAGCGTGTTAGTTGCGTATTAGTAGTGTTAGCAGGGTGTTAGCAGGGTGTTAGTAGCGTATTAGTAGTGTTAGTAGCGTGTTAGTTGCGTATTAGTAGTGTTAGCAGGGTGTTAGCAGGGTGTTAGCAGCGTGTTAGCAGCGTGTTAGTTGCGTGTTAGTTGCGTGTTAGTTGCGTGTTAGTAGCGTGTTAGTTGCGTATTAGCAGGATGTTAGCAGGGTGTTAGTAGCGTGTTAGTTGCGTGTTAGTAGCGTATTAGTAGTGTTAGTAGCATGTTAGTAGCGTGTTAGTTGCGTGTTATTAGCGTGTTAGTATCGTGTTTTATAGAAAAGCAGAGACTCTGCCTGATGCAGCTTTAAAACAATGAGGAAGAAAATCCACATTAAAATCTCAACATTCCTTTAAAGGTTTGGTGAAAAATCAGATATTCACAGCTCCCCATTCTTTGAGCACAAATATAACTGACCTGCAGCTGAAGATTCACTACTGCATTATTTTAACTAAAATTAATGTCAGCAGAACTGCTTTCTGTGATACCAGGATGGAGTGATACAGTGGGGCAGTGATACAGTGGGGCAGTTTACCGTGGGACAGTGGGGCAGTGAGGTAGTGATACAGTGGGGCAGTGGGGCAGTGACACCATGGGGCAGTGAGGTAGTGACACTGTGGGGCAGTGATACAGTGGGGCAGTTTACCGCGGTACAGTGGGGCAGTGGGGCAGTTTACCGTGGGACAGTGGGGCAGTGGGGCAGTGACACAGTGGGCGCAGTGGTACCGCGGTGCAGTAAACCCTACACTCCTTATTACACTGTGCCCCATACTTGAGCCTGTAGCGAAATGATGATGTGGATTGATTCACTGTGGAAAAATGTGACACAGATGTGTTACAGCGGTGGTGAATGGAACCAGACGTCTCCCTATGGTCCATTTCCAAATGAATGAATATTAATAACCTACAGAACCGCTCTAAAAACAGTGCCTCAGGCTTCAGAGAGTGAATTCATAACCATTTCATGTTACACATAACATTACACACTCACACCGTATGTGAGGCACTTTCAGAGGCTTCAGACGCCTGGTTCCATTCACTTCCACTGGGAAAGACTCACTGCGTTTACAACCAAACCGTTAATATCTCAGAGTTAATGATGCAGGGGCTTGGACAAATGGGTTTAATAACAACAATCACCTTTATTATTATTATTACAGCTGCAAACTGTATTCTACAAACGGGTGAAGAGAATAAACAGCGCGTGCGTCACCTTCAACTTGTACCGAGAGAAGTGATTATGCTCTGGGATTATTCAGCTGTTTATAGAAGCCCCGCTGGTGGTAGGGCTTTCTTCATGAAGAATTAGCTTAATAAAGCTGCTAAAGAACAAAACAAACACGTTCAGAGCAGCTAACGTGGCGTATGCAGCGCTTGTTAAAATAGTTCTTAATTATAAGCCTATACAATATAGCAGTGTTCCTTAGGCGCTGGCTTTTCTCCTCGCTCTCACACACACACACACACACACACACAGCTCTGTGTAATCAAGCCACTTTCTCACTTTTTTTTTTTGCCTTTGAAATTGTTCCGTTTCATTTCCTCCTGACCTCCAAGACCCAATTTGGGGGAAAGCTTTTCCGTGTCTTAATTAGAGCGCACCGTTTATACAGTTAATTACACAGTGCAGCGCTCATTAGCATCTGTCTCCGCCGCTCACCAGGAACAAGCCCCTTCTAATGCGGCCGATCTGTGCCGCCGCTCGGCGCCAGACTCTCCGCTTTTCAGGTGCACTTTAAAAACATGGCACCGCCCGCATTAAAGCTGAGGATTAAAGAAAGAAAGAAGGGTGGGAGCTGAACTCCAAACGGATGTGAGGTCTGTGGAGTAAATCCACAGAGAGCAGCTCGGAGCTCAGAGCTGGAGTTTGGCACTTTCCATAGGAGCGGCACAGACGAGCTCTCATTAACGGCCTTATACCGCCACTCTTTTACAGCCACGGGCCTCGAGATGTGTGTGAAACTAATTTCAAAGTGTTTTTTGGCTTGGCTGGAGTCCGAGGACAGGTGCGGCTAAAAATAAGGCTTCTGCCAGTGGAATGGGCTCCATGAATGTGTCTGGTTTCTGAAAACTACACAAGCGCCTCCTACAAACGACACAGGACCACACCCACAGATTAAACAGAGTCACACCCACTGTCAGGGCACAGCCTTGCCACTACACACACACACACACACACACACACACACACACACACACACACACACACACACACACAGACCTCTTAAAGGAACACTAGGTAATAATTTTACCTCTGAGCAGTGATAGTGAGAATAGAGCTTCTGTCGATGCTACGCTGGGCTCAGCACTGCAGAAACTACACTTTGTAACTTTTGGAGGAGGGTAGGAAACCGCCCCTTCTCTCCCTTGATTTCATGACAGTGCTCTAACAGTGAATTACACTCTGCAACTGTAGGGGGAGCACAGAGGCTAAAATACCAGGTTGTACTTGTTTTGGTCCTCTCTCTATCTGTCTCTCTCTCTCTCTTTCACTCTCTTTCATTCTCTGTCTCTCTATCTCTCTCTCTTTCTCTCTGTCTCTCTCTTTCACTCTCTTTCATTCTCTGTCTCTCTCTCTCTCTCTCTCTCTCTTTCTCTCTGTCTCTCTCTTTCACTCTCTTTCATTCTGTCTCTCTTTCTCTCTCTTTCTCTCTGTCTCTCTTTCACTCTTTCATTCTCTCTCTTTCATTCTCTCTTTCTCTCTGTCTCTCTTTCTCTATTTCTCTCTCTTTCACTCTTTCATTCTCTCTCTCTCTGTCTCTCTTTCTCTCTTTCATTCTCTCTTTTACTCTCTTTCATTCTCTCTCTCTGTCCCTCTCTTTCACTCTCTTTCCTTCTCTCTCTCTCTCTCTCTCTCTCTCTCTCTCTCTCTGTCTCTCTCTTTCACTCTCTTTCATTCTCTCTCTCTCTCTCTCTCTCTCTCTCTCTTTCTGTCTCTCTCTTTCACTCTCTTTCATTATCTGTCTCTCTGTCTCTCTCTCTCTCTCTCTCTCTCTTTCTCTCTGTCTCTCTCTTTCACTCTCTTTCATTCTGTCTCTCTTTCTCTCTCTTTCTCTCTGTCTCTCTTTCACTCTTTCATTCTCTCTCTTTCATTCTCTCTTTCTCTCTGTCTCTCTTTCTCTATTTCTCTCTCTTTCACTCTTTCATTCTCTCTCTCTCTGTCTCTTTCTCTCTTTCATTCTCTCTTTTACTCTCTTTCATTCTCTCTCTCTGTCCCTCTCTTTCACTCTCTTTCCTTCTCTCTCTCTCTCTCTCTCTCTGTCTCTCTCTTTCACTCTCTTTCATTCTCTCTCTCTCTCTCTCTTTCTGTCTCTCTCTTTCACTCTCTTTCATTATCTGTCTCTCTCTCTGTCTCTCTTTCTCTCTTTCATTCTCTCTGTCTCTCTCTGTCTCTCTTTCATTCTCTTTCTTTGTCTCTGTCTCTCTTTATCTCTCTGTCTCTCTTTCTCTCTCTCTGTCTCTTTCTCTCATTTTCTTTGTCTCTTTCATTCTCTCTCTGTCTCTCTCTTTCTCTCTCTCTCTCTCTCTCTCTCTCTCTCTCTCTCTCTCTCGTTTATTTAAGACAACGGAGAGAACCCCAAACATTCAGAAGCACAAACTGAGATGAGGATGTTGCTCTATTCCTGCTCCATAGGTGGATAATATTGACTTATTTTTGCTGTTAAGGTGGAAATGTCTCCAAACTCGGGAAACGGCTAACTGCGTTAGCGACAGTGCTATAAAACAACTCGAGTTACACATGAGTTTCTGTGGAAATGCAAACAGTGAATAAAATCTTAGACTATTTACACTTACAACAGTGGTTTTTCTCCACCTTAAAGACACCATTCCACCTTAAAAGACGCAGAGATCCTGAACATAAACAACCCAGAGAGAATAGTTTTCCCACAATTGTAGATGTCCACTTTAACACTAATTCTAACTGCTGAGTTGAGTGTGTAGTTGAAAGTGGCAAAGTTGAGTTTACTAAAAACATCCATAGTGCACACTTAGCAATCACTGTGCACTACGTGGTGTGGAGGGAGTTATTTGAGTTTCAATATTTTAAGAAAAATGTTGGACAGTCTTGCAGCTGCAGCTTGGTACGACGTGTGTAGTCATAGCAACAGAAACGGCGTAGTATGTTGGTATTGTGTACTAGTTTTCTGCTGAACTCACGCTTTTGAAGTTAGTCCAATCAAAAACATGCATTTCTATTTTTGCTCCTTTTTATTTTACTACGTCATTTGAACACAGCAGCTGTGTGAACATTTAATGAGAAATGGATCAATAGAAACGCTCCAACTTTACTGTGAATCAAATCTTTCTACAGAGACTTTAATTGAAAGTTAAGAAGTTGTTTTCCTGTAAAGGTACTAGCTTTGGAGCTACGTGTTTGTCATTGGACACTGTATAGAGTTAATGTGCTGTACACCATGGGGACGCAGCCCTAGTGTTGCTTCAACCACACGCTGCTTGATTCACCTGCGAAGATCGACACCTGTGTGTCGTGATGTGGGCCTTACACACAGACATACACACATGGGTGTCTATCTGTTTGGTCTCATGACCATAGCGACCTAGCGGCCAATCAGCATTCACTCGACCCACAGCTGCACAGAGCGGATATCTACGTGCGCCTGCGTGCGTCTGCGTGCTCCGCTGACCCCCGACTGACTGAGGTCTGGATCAGCGCAGAGGAATAAACCAGCCTTTACACACGGTTTCAGCACGTGCGGGAAATTCAGAGCAGAAAAAGACTTTTATCAAGAAATGAGAACAACATCGACTGCCGTTTACCTTCTGGAGAAATCCGCAGGGAGCCGCTGGCAGTCGATGGTGAATGAATATTTAAAATTCTCCACCTACATTTACAGCCGTGTGCAAAAGTTTGAGTTCCATTTTATGAAACTTAAGATGAAGCTCATAAAAAGAGAAGCGTGGAACAGAGAAGGCTCGGCTTCAAGGCTGAAGTATTTATATATAACCCTTTATTATCACAGTTTTACTCATTTATTATTAATCACTTTCTTATAATAAACTTCCCGAAGCATCAGCCCTGAGGCGTTCTCTCACGACGACCACGATGTACATCGTTTTAAAGAAAAACGCAAATAAATGACAGTCAGTCAGAGGACACTGTACATGATGTGATGGAGTCGGGTTGCCATGGCAACGTAACTGGATTTAACAGTGTCTGTGTTGTTGTTATAAAAGTGGAATGATAATAATGAAGGAGCCCAGGCTTCAGTCTCGGAGGAGGTTTCGGGGGCAGTGTGTATACTTGTGTCGCCATGGCGATGTCACGGAAACGTATAAGAAATTAAAAAGCACTTCTAATAATAATGGCTGTAATAAGTGATGCGTGTCACTCGGTCCTCATTGGCCGATATATTTTCTCGTGTGTTTTGGATTAACGTTGTGAGCGGTGAAGACTAACAGGTGTGAAATGTCACCTCTTCTCCAGGCAGGTGTTTCTATCCCTGTCTTTTTTTCTCTCCTCCATCTCTCCTGAGAGCGAGGGATTAGGTCTCACAGTGAGATCAGGCCTGCTGTTAAACAGCCTGCTGACAGCAGGAAGGAATTAAAGGAAGGAGGAGACGATGTATCTGGGACAGAGAGATGCTTTACATGACCCAGAGAGAGAGAGAGAATGACAAAGACAGAAGGCAAGAGAGAGAAAGGGAGGCAAGGGAAAGAAAAAAATTAGCATGAAAGTAAAAAGAAAAGTGTGAGAGGGAGAGATTTATAGAGAGGAACAGAGATGTGAATATGAGGGGGAAGAGAGAAGTATGAGAGAGTGATAAATGGAAAAACGAGGAGTGAAATGGAGGAAGAAGTCGAGAGAGCGGTGGGGAGGGGGTAAAAGAGAAAAAGAAAGAGACACGGGAGGAAAGGGCAGGGCACAGGGAAGATGGAGGATGGAAAAAGAGAAAAAAAAAAAGATGAGGAAGAAACAGAAAGAGAAATAAGAGCTAAGAGCAATGAGTAAAAACGGAGAAGAAAGAGAACAGAGTGAAAACGGCTAAAGACCAGAGCTTCTGCTCCTCGCTCCTCACTGCTGTGCGCTCGGGGTCGGGGTGAACAGCGAGCGGCTCATTATCATTTAAAGGAACAGGTGCTGAAAGCGGGCGTTCTGAACAGGGCTGTTTACACAGGGGGAGAACACTGCTGTGGGGTTTGTACCAAAGCAGGTCACAGACGTTTCATGAAGAAACAGAGCTGTGTTCCACTGTGGAGTCGAGGGGTGGAATATCTCTCTTTTAACAACTATATTCCTACACTACTTTAAACTAGAGCTCCTTAAATCCTTTGTAAACCACACAGAGCCTGTTTAATCCGGGCCGACACCGGTCCAGTCAGATGCTCGTCGTGATGCAGGACGCAGGGCACTGATGCAGTGTGATTAACGGCCGAGGGAAGCGTCAGCAGAAGACGTGCAGTTGTCCGGTTTGTTTAAGGAGCCTTTAACGGCGAACGACACTCGGGACGTCCGTCCAAGTTCAGAACGTCTAAATCTGCCAGACTCGATGAGGCAGCGGGGTCTATAAATACTCTCTGCGGAATAAGCAGCTCTAATGGAGCTCTAGTTCATTCGGGTTCATGGAGCACTGGCCGGTTCTGCGGTCAGGCAGGAGACCAGCGGTGTTTACGAGAGTGGCCAGTGATTGAGTTTCTGCAGCGTTTAGTGGAAGAGATGTAAATAAAGTCGTTCAGAGTGGTTTGATTATGGAGAAACTCTGGTTTCTTTACAGTGGTGGTGATGGTAACCAGACGTCCCATTGTCTACAACATAAATCTGAGTTGTTATAAGGGAGAAAGGCAATTTAACCACCAACTGCACCTTGGGTACCGCTTCAGGGTCTGTGTGTGTCTGTGTGTCTGTATCTGTGTCTGTGTGTGTGTCTGCCTGTGTGTGTGTGTGTCTGAGTCCTAATAAGTTACACTGTAAACACAGAACATTAAAATATTTTGTTTATAGGATGGTGATGATGGTAAAGACGTGGAAAATGTGGGAAAACTCTCTCTCACAACTTTCTGTGTAATTTATTGCAAATTTTTGTCAAAGACCGTGACTAATACTAACAAGATATAGTGTATATTCATGTGTTTAATTATTTTTCTCTCTCCTCCTCTCTCTCTCCCTCTGTGTCTCTCTCTCACTCTCTCTCCTCCTCTCCTCTCACTGTCTCTCTCCTCCTCTCTTCTCCGTCTCTCTTCTCCTCTCTCTCTCTCTCTCCCTCTCTCTTTCTCTCCTTTCTCTCTCTGTCTCTCTCTCTCCCTTTCTCCTTTCTCTTTCTTTCTTTCTTACTTTCTCTCTCTATTTCTCTCTATCTCTCTCTCTCTCTTTCTCTCATGTCTCTCTCTCTCTTTCTCACCTTTCTCTCTCTCTCTCTCTCTCTCTCTCTCTCAGGTGGAGAAGTTTAAACAGGACCCGTGTCCGTACACGTGTCTGCACTCTGTGTTTAACGTTCACACCGGAGATGAGATTTATACGTACGAGCAGTTCAGCCACCTTCAGGTAATTCACCCTTCTTCTTTTACATCCCTCCCTCCACAGCTCTGAGCTCTGCTCCAAACAGGGACCGGGCGTGAAGTGAAGGTCACGGTGTTAGAGCGACGGCGATGTTTCTCCCGGCTGTGTGCTGAGAGGACTCCTCTGGGACGGCGCTGCCTCATTATCTCCTATAGATTGAGAGGAGTCTGAGCCCTGCTGAGTTTAAGGCTATCGACTCGCCGCTGCTTGTTGCATGTTCTCGGATCGATTCAGCACGAGTGCATCGTCTTTAAGCTCCAGAAAGGCTGTGTGTTTGGGGAGCAAACCTTAAGATTAGCTCTGAGACAGATACGCTTTCTCAGATCCATTCATACGCACTTCAGGAATGAGGAAAAGGCATGTGTGAGGAGGTGTTCTAGAACACACTCGTTCCCACCTTCGGGGTTTTCGAAAGCATATCCGTCCACAGGTAAACTCCAAACGACTCGTAGACATTCTCCTGAGCTCTCGAGACCATCTGGAGACAGTGACGTGAGAAGCTGCGACTCCCATTAAATTCAGACTCCCTCGGTCAATTAGCTGGTGCTGGACTTTCACATTCCACTTTAAAAATCCGGCCACATATATCTGGGGTTTATTTAGTCAGTGCTTTATTCTGTTATTCTTATGCATTAGGGTCTGTGTGAGAGTGGCAGTTAAATGTCAGTGTTCCGGAAAGTTCCGCCATTCATTTCCTATGAGGGGACCATGTCCTGTTTGAATGGGCGCTGTACAAAAACCCCACGTTGCAACCTCAAAACGTTCACTTTGTACGAGAAAGAACTCTTTGGTGATTGATTTGGTGCCAGAACTGTAAATCCCACAAACATTTTAAAGAAAGGTGTGCTCACCCGGTCAAAAATTACATTGAAGTCAAAACCTCTACCATGAAGTGATTTCATATTTATAGGTGCTAGAAAGGGGAGGTTTCCCCACCATTTAAAGTTAAAATGAAGTTTCTAGGTGAAAGTATAAGGATTTTACAAGAAAATGTTTAGCCAAAAAAAGCCTATTCAAAAAGACAGCTGAGTTAGAGTGGATTATGACATCACCCACTCTAGCCGGCCCCCATTCAGATGAATGGAGGGATATTGAAGAAGGGATGAAACAAGACGGATGAGTGCGATCGGTCTGAAACTTGACGTGGTGGGTCCCAGTGTGTCCCAAGTCTCACCGTGTGAAATCTCATGGTCATAGCTTGAAAATGGACCGAGTTAGAGCAGGTTGAAATATGGGAATAATTCCCACTTTCGAAGCTCATATTCCGAAATCCGCAAGTCGGATTGCTCCAAAAGCATGTAACCTCTCTCTCTCTCTCTTTGTGTCTCTCCCTCTGTCTCTCCCTCTGTTTCTGTCTCTCTCTCTCTCTCTCTCCTTTCTGTCTCACTCCTTTCTCTCTCTCTCTCTCTCTCTCCTTTCTGTCTCACTCCTTTCTCTCTCTCTCTCTCTCTCTCTCCTTTCTGTCTCACTCCTCTCTCTCTCTCTCTCTCTCTCTCTCTCTCTCTGTCTCTCTCCTTGCTCTCTCTCTCTCTCTCTCGCCTTGCTCTCTCTCTCTCCTTTCTGTCTCTCTCTCTCTCTCCTTTCTGTCTCACTCCTTTCTCTCTCTCTCTCTCTCTCTCTCCTTTCTGTCTCACTCCTCTCTCTCTCTCTCTCTCTCTCTCTCTGTCTCTCTCCTTGCTCTCTCTCTCTCTCTCTCTCTCTCGCCTTGCTCTCTCTCTCTCTCCTTTCTGTCTCTCTCTCTCTCTCTCCTTGCTCTCTGTCTCTCTCTTTGCTCTCTGTCTCTCTCTCTCTCTCTCTCTCTCTCTCTCGCTGCAGATTGATGCTGTATCTCTGTTCCTCCTCTACTTGGTGGAGATGATTTGTTCTGGGCTCCAGATCATCTACAACACTGATGAGGTACTGAATAAGATCCCACACAGCCCTAGAGTGAGAGAGAGAGAGAGTGTGTGTGTGTGTGTGTATGTGTGTCTATGTGTGTGTGTGTGGGCGCGGGACAGTATGTGTGGTAATGCTACTGTGTCTGTGGTAATGTGCAAGTGTGTGCTTTCGCAGGGGATTGTGTGTATGGTAATGTTGACCTGCAGGCGTTCTAGCACAAATTTGTGGTGGGTGGGTAATATCATGGCTCTGGACCAGCCATTGTCACACACTGTCAGCTGTTGAAATGGCTGTAAAAGAATAGTCAGTGGGGACAGGATGTTGCCAACGAAGCATGTTTTCCTGCCAACTCCTCGCCTTTAACTCACTGCCACTGGCTCGTGTGTGTGTTGTTTGGCCACAAGCTGGTTCCTAAAGCATCCTCCCGGAGGAGTACATGGCCGTGGAGATAATATCCCGTGTAAAACCATGCTGTAATTTAACCCCCAGTCTGGAGTTATTGTTTTTTGCTGTCGGTTTGATTCCTGTCACATATTTGTCTGACAGAGGTTTACAGATGTGCGCAGATGCATTCTCACAGCCTTGGAGAGGCTTTACAGAACAATGCTGGAAAACCCCAGCCAAGCTAAAGAGGAACAGTACCACACAACTCAAGATTAAGACTGGTGCCCACCAACCCACACACTGTGAAACTGTGAAAGATCCCTCAGTCAGTTTTCTGTGCGCTGCCTGAGTCTGAAAACACGGGATAAAACGAGTCGTTCTGATTCTGCTTCGCTTCTGACGTCGAGTGCAGAGACTTTAGAATGGCCCCGCCCCCTCGTCTGAGTCTGTCCAATCACAGTGCAGGACCCGCGTTAATGTGGGAGCAAAAATACGAGGTTAAATGCAGCTGAAAGAAAGAGAACAGAGCGGAAAAGGCTGAAAACCAGAGCTTCTGCTCCTCGCTCCTCACTGCTGTGCGCTCGGGGTCGGGGTGAACAGCGAGCGGCTCATTATCATTTAAAGGAACAGGGCTGTTTAGACAGGGGGAGAATGCTGCTGTGGTGTTTGATCTTTGTGGGTGTTTAGCAGTTAGATTAGATCAGTAAATGGATGGATCGGCTGCAGTAAGGGGCCCATGCTTTGTGTTTTCGAGAGCGGAGCTATAATAGTTGTTTAATCTCTCGCTCTGTTCGCCCCGCGGCCCTCGTGGAAATCGCAGGACTTCATTAAACCTGTGTTTTATTCCTACAGCGCGCTCTCGGGGAGATTTACTCAGGGTCCCTCTGCTGTGGACGCGGCGTCCGTGGAATAATTGCAACTTCTGTTTATCCCGTGGTGTTGTTTGGCTTTATCTTCAGAACGAGAATTCCTCCACTGCGCTCACTTCGAGAGGCAATTACTGTTTACACGCGCTTTGTTTACGGTACCACAGCTTCACCCGGCCTTATAAACACCAACAGACTGCCAGCCCTGCCTTTGTTTAGGGGGGTTCCGTGCCGTTTTACCAGACAAACCTTAATTGGCGTGTTTAAACAGAGCCCAGTGGGTCGCGTAACACAATTTAAAAAGCTCGATGTTAAATCAGCAAAGCAGTCCCTGCATTTCTCAGCAGACGGTAGAGAAACGGAAGGGAAAGGGAGATCGGGCCGCTCATTTCTGCCCAGTAGCTTCCACTGAATTGTTTTTGTGTTTATTCTCATTATAGAAACATTGGCTCTTTCCTTGTGTCTCCTCTGCTTCCCCTGCAGGCTGCCTGGAGTACATCTGTGTGGCCACTTTATCAGAAACCCCTCTCTACATGGTGTACTGTAGCTCATCCGATGTTAGTGTTCTCTGGACCATTCGGAGCGATACGTTTCTGACCACAGAGACCCTTCTGTTTGGATGTGAGCGGCACGGTGGCTTAGTTTGGGTGGAGCTTCCGTGTTCTCCCTGTGTCTGTGTGGGTTTCCCCCGAAGTGTTGATTGCACTTGGGTTTCTAGAAAGGCGCTATTTATTAATGTTAAATAAAATAAATTAAAAATGTAGTTGCCTGGGGATGGCAGTCCAGATTAGCAGGGGATGTCTATGTGTGTGTGTGTGTCATGCACACACACACACACCCCTACAGTTTCAGAGTCATTGTTATGTAATGATATGAGTCTGCTCTATTGCACCAATCAGCCGTTAGATTAAATCACCACCTTTTTTTCTGCACTCACTCTCCATTCTCTCAGCTCCACTGACCACACAGGAGCACTTTGTAGATCTACGATTACAGACTGTAGCCCGTCTGTTGCTCTGCATACTTGGTTAGCCCCCTTTCACCCTGTTCTTCAGTGGCCAGGACCCACAAAAGCCCCCCTGAGAGCATGTGTTCTGGTTGGAGTGGATCAGACACGGCAGCTGCTGGAGTTTTAAACATTTTCTGAGCCACTGCTGGACAAAGGGAGAGCGAGCAAGAGGACTCATTGCGTGTGTGTTTCTGTGTGCAATTACACGTTAAAACAGGAGCGCAGCCCACGAGGAAAACGGAGAAAAATGGAGGAAAACAGAGAACATAGAGGCACCTCGGGGCCGAGTGTTCATTAAGATCCTGTTGAACTCCATGCATTAATCATTCGATTCCAGTCTAAAATAAAACAACAGCAGCAGCCCGTCCCTGCTCTCTACAGTTCTCCTTTTCTTCCATAGCTTCTTATCCCTCCGTTCTTGTTTTCTGCCCCATTTTAACGTGCTTTAGGGGCTCTCGGTTTTGCAGTGTGTTAAATTAAAGCCCGTGTCAGTCACTACTCCCCTGGCACAAGCACATTTCCCCACTTTCTGCGCCTCCAAAAGTCATCATTCTTTACGCTACTCGTTTTTTCCCCTGGCCTGTTTCCTTGTGTGTGTGTGTGTGTGTGTGTGTGTGTGTGTGTGTGTGTGTGTGTGTGTGTTTAGGGGGTGGGGGTCCCACGATGCTCTGGGCTTCCAGCAGCGCCGATACCACCCACACCAGTGATGAATTACCCGAGTTACTGGAAGACACAGAGCTGTAGATCATTACTCAGGCCTGAATCTTAGGGGTAAATAAGGCGGATGCTGAACACACACCGGACTAATGTTAATGTATGGGCCAATGCCAAACCAGGAAGAGCTCAGTGGAAATCAGCATCGTTCAGGAACTAACATCCAATCAGAACCTAGTACCAACCTGTGACCTGTCTGATACACACTTACACTGATACAAATGTCATAGCACTTCATGTAACACTTCTGTGGCCGTGAAAACACACACACACACACACACACAAAACCCAGGACTCTCAGGCAGACATCCCCAACACACTTGCTCAATGTGGATGTTGAGGGAGGATAAAGCACTGTTCCTTCACTCCCCCTCCCCCATTTTTACAGCCTGTCATTGGGAGCGAATCGGCAACTTTCCGCTCACATCCCCCTTTTCCATTAGACTACAGCTGCCCCAGTTATTTATTTATGTGTGGAATCAAATGTCACGGTGTTCTTTTCTTTTTTAAACTTTAATGAATTCTTTCAAAATCGAGAGTCATAAATTATACAGGGTTCAATATTTTAAAAAGTTTAGGAGCAGTGCAATCGTAATAAAAGAGAAATAATACCCTCAAACTCAACATGTCCCCAGAAGAACGTTCCTGAGAAGTGCTAATTAGTGATGCCGCAGTGTATGATGGGAGTTTCGGGTCGTTCTCACTGGCGAGTCGTTATTTTGGGCGAAGCGTGAACAACATCCAGGGCCTTTAACCGTTCTTGAGCAGTGGGACATGACCTTCATCTGTGGACGTTCACGTAAAGCAGGAGCACAGGAACGCACACTGAGAGGGAGTATGTGGTAGACGTCCCGGCCCGAGTTCACTCCGAACCAGGGGTGGGTGTAATATTGTGGTATGGCGGTGTGTGTGACAGTAGCACGGTGGCGTGACAGTGACGTCCCTACTGTACAGCTCCAGGGCCCAGGGTTTGACCCTCGCCTCAGGTCAGTGTCTGTGTGGAGTCGTGTTGCCCCGTGCCCTGCCGCCTGGTCAGTTTGTTCCTGGTGCCGATCCCGAACTCCGCTGGAATGGTAGGGTTACTTCAGGAGGAGCATCTGGAGTGAAAGCCCTGTCGGGTCAGCGGTGTGGATCAGTCGATCCTCTCTGCCGACCCCTTAGAAGCTGAAAGTTGAACATAAAGAAGAGCAGAAAGAAAACTAAAGAAACAGGGGTGTGTTGGTAAGTGGAGAAACACACACAAGCATGTCAGTGACTGGGTTCTTTATTGTGTGTGTGTGTGTGTGTGTGTAGGTGTCATTCATCCAGAACCTTGTGTTTTGTGTGGAGAGAGCGTATCGTGTGCCGGATTTTGGGATGTGGGAGAGAGGGAGCAAATACAACAACGGCAGCACAGAGCTCCACTCCAGGTGAGTCTCACACACCTCCGCACACTTTACCGTCTCCTCTGGATTCATATGTTATTCAAGGGTTTGGTTTCGTCAGAGTCATCGGCTGGGCTTAATGCCCTGTCTGTCTGTCTGTCTGTCTGTGTCTGTCTGTGTCTGTCTGTGTGTCTGTCTGTGTGTGTGTCTGTGTGTGTGTCTGTGTGTGTCTGTCTGTGTGTGTGTCTGTCTGTGTCTGTCTGTCTGTGTCTGTCTGTGTGTGTTTGTGTGTGTGTCTGTCTGTGTGTCTGTGTGTGTGTGTGTATGTGTCTGTGTGTGTGTCTGTCTGTGTGTGTGTCTGTCTGTGTGTCTGTGTGTGTGTGTGTGTCTGTCTGTGTGTGTGTCTGTGTGTGTGTCTGTCTGTGTGTGTGTCTGTCTGTCTGTCTGTGTCTGTCTGTGTGTGTGTATTTGCCTGTGTGTGTGTGTTTACCTGGAGATGGTTGAACCACCTAGAACCACAGCAAGAGGCGGTGAAATGGATAAATGTCTCAAAATGGCGTCAATTTCATCAACTGCACAAACCAAAGTGGATCCGCTGCAGAGAGAAGTCATTAGGCGGTGTGTCCTCTGTTCGTTGTTTTTTAGCGCACTCTGTTCCATCGTGGCACGATTATTGTCACATCACGCCCTCTGTTTGGTTTATTTAGGTGCCTTTGGTTCGTCTTCTGTTCTTTTAGAAACACACTCAAACACACACAAGACACTAGGGGTCATTTGTCATCATTCACCTCTACACCACACCACACCACACCACACCACAGCTTGTGTAGTCTCCACAGTGAAGTAGTGAACAGCAGAGGACACACATGAGCCTAAAGTCACCGTGCCCAATGCCAAGAGTCAGCCAGAGCGGTATAACACACTCTTTTGTGAGCGATGGGATGAGCTTGGGTAGTGTTTGTGATCCAGAACCAATCATGCAATATCAGTACCATCAGTTCTTTACAGCAATGTTCCGGCATGTAATATAACCCTTCCCCAGAGAGTAGAAGCTATTTCAAAGCTTAAACAATGTTCGCTTTCACACGTTTGGTCTAAAGAGTGGGTCATAACAGAGGAAAGCAGCTCGCTCCAGGATCTGATGGAGACGCTGTTGTTCTTCTTTCCCCTCCACTGGGTCGGACTTAAATAGAGGGAAGGATTCACACTCACCGGGGCTTCATATCAGCTCCGACCAGAAACCACCCTCATTGAGAGGCCTCGCTCCCTATTAAAAACACGTATAATGTCCTTTTTAATGGAGCGCGGTAAATAAAAAGCCTCTCCAGCGCTGCTTCAGGCCCCGAGTCGGGCTGAGCTCAATAAGGATTCTCTCCATCAACCTGCTGCTTATCTCCAGACCACAACGCATCTCCTCCGAGAGGCAATTAGAGTATCGACCGCTTCGCTCCGGTTTAAAAGCCTAAAGAAAATATCACATTCAACGTTTCAGCCGAAGAGGCCGAGCAGCTCCAAGCAAAGCAGTTCAGCAAAGCGTTACTTTGTGTTTTAAAAATAAAAGTTGTGTAAAGGTCCGTCAATGGAGCGATAGATCAGCTCCAACATGCTTCAGCCCGTATACAAACACTTACCCTCTGTTCACAGATTCTCCCCAAGGGAACACAGTTAATAAAACGTCTGTGACCTGCTTTGGTCCAAACCCCACGAGCCCCACAGCAGTGTTCTCCCCCTGTGTAAACAGCCCCTGTTCAGAACGCCCGCTTTCAGCACCTGTTCCTTTAAATGATAATGAGCCGCTCGCTGTTCACCCCGACCCCGAGCGCACAGCAGTGAGGAGCGAGGAGCAGAAGCTCTGGTTTTTAGCCGTTTACGCTCCGTTCTTATTTCTCCGCACTCGTTGTGTCTGTTTTGCTGCATTTAACCTCATCTTTGCGCTCTCACGTAAACGTGGGTCCAGCGCTGTGATTGGACAGACTCAGACGAGGGGGCGGGGCCATTCTAAAGTCTCTTTTCTTTACATCAGAATGGAGCAGAATCAGAACGACTCGTTTTGTCTCATACTTTCTGACTTTTCAAGGCAAAGAAAACGGACATGGTGGTCTTGTTTCACAGTGTGTGGGTTGGTGGCCTCCAGATTCCCAGACTCTGAACTGTTCCATTTAATGAATTAATTGTTAATATAAATGAAGCCAGGTCTACACTGTAGACGGATGTTTACACACCACACTCCTCACAGACAGTCACCCGGAGGAAACCCACGCAGACACAGAGAGAACACACCACACTCCTCACAGACAGTCACCCGGAGGAAACCCACGCAGACACAGGGAGAACACACCACACTCCTCACAGACAGTCACACTGTAGGTGGATGTTTCAAAGCCTGATTTGGTCATCTTTAGTCTAAACTCCACTCGACTCAATTTTATCCTCGTTGCACATACACACAGAGGACACACAGGGCCTTACTGACCTGAGTAGGTCTAATGGGGAATTTAAAATGCTGAGAAAGGTCCACCAGCCAATAATATCCACACAAGAACATCTCTGTCCATTCATGAAGGGCTAGAGGACGCAGAACACAAGCTGTGCGTCAGCAGACTGTGCCCCAGCCTCTGACTGTCCACCAGCAAGGCAGGGCTCCCTGATAAAGTGGGCAGGGAGTACATTTACTTTAAAAATGCATGATCACGGAGGGCATTTACGGCTTTAAAAGCTCTGAATGGCTTGGAGTTAATGTTAGTACATGTGCATTACTGCGGACTTCTCTACCGTGACCATGTGGAGCTGCTGTAGTGGAGCACTACAGTGGACGAGAGAGTATGGGCAGGAGGCCAGAGAGCGAGCGAGGGAGGAGGTGATAAATGCCTTCCTGCTTTAGCCTTAAATCATCATACTCCGGCCCCGAACAAAGAAAATGGAAGTCGTTTTGCTGCCGTGTGACTCTTCACTTACAGATTACACTGACACCGTGCCAGCGAGCCTTCAGAGGCCTTTCAGCGGCTCGCTCTCGTCTGAGTCGAGACGACACCGGCTGAATATTAACTGATCTGCGCTGAGGTACATCAGACTTTAATGAGGAATGATTGGCTATTGTTTGCTTTAGAGTTTCCTCTATTCCTCTATTTACAGCATCATATTCGGTAAAAAATATGTGAGTTCTGACTTTGAACAACACATTTACGCAGAACGACACCAAAACAACACCAGAACGACAACATATTTTAGGTTATTACTTCTTGAAAGCCACCATCAAGGTAGTGCAGGGCGATGTGAGCGTAAATCAATATCACAATTAATAGTGGGCGGCACGGTGGCTTAGTGGTGAGCATGTTCGCCTCTCAGCGCTGGGATCTTGGGTACAAGTCCCATCTGGGTGGAGTTTCCATGTTCTCCCTGTGTCTGCGTGGGTTTTCTCCGGGGGCTCCGGTTTCCTCCCACAGTCCAAACACATGGAGGGTAGGTGAATGGGCTTCTCTAATAACTGTCCTGGTGTGAATGTGTGTGTGCCCAGATATGGATTGGCGCTCTGTCCTGGGTGAAGCCCTAGTGCCCGATGCAGTCCTCCAGGTGGACGAGGTCGTTCCTGGTCGAGAGTACGCTCCACGTTTGGCTGCTGCTTCTCGCCAGTGTGTGTGTGGATTGAGCGTTCTGAGCAGTGTGGATTGTAAAGCGTCCTTGGGTGTCTAGAAAAGCGCTATATAAGTGTAAAGATTGTACATTTTAACACAGTTATGATTATTCATTCAGTCATTCATTATCTGTAACCCTTATCCTGTTCAGGCTCGCGGTGGGTCCAGAGCCTACCTGGAGTCATTAGGTGCAAGGCGGGAATACACCCTGGAGGGGGCGCCAGTCCTTCACAAGGCAACACGGACAAACAAAAACACTCACATCTAAGGACACTTTTTGAGTCGCCAATTGACCTACCAATGTGTGTTTTTCGACTGTGGGAGGAAACCGGAGCACCCGGAGGAAACCCACACAGACACAGGGAGAATACACCACACTCCTCACAGACAGTCTTCTTTTTGTTCATTGTCATCTTAATTAAAGTTAAAACACATAAAAGATGCTGTGTTTTTCTTTGGTACAAGTTGCTTGGGTGGCTCGGTCGGTCTCAGTGTTTAGGTTCTCCTCCATGTTGCTTCCATGTGGCAGATAGGGGCAAAATCATGTGACTACAGCCTGGTAGTGTGGTTTTAAAGAGACAGTACATGAACACAGTGTTCATAACAAATATGACATAACAGAATAATAACATTAACAGAATAATAATAATAATAATAATAATAATGATATAATCAATGTAGACAAAATTGTGTTGATTAGAAGTTCAGAATTTCAATTTTGTTCAATCTTCAATTAATTGTCCAGCCCTAGACGAGGTCAGGTTTTTCCAGTGTGAAGGTGGTCCTGTAGCACGTCAAAGGAGACCAGCATCGCCTCAGAAATCGATTGCAGGATTTATAGTGTCTCTTTTGGTTCAAACGTTATCAACACAAAGTTCAACAGTTTTGTTGTTCCTTACAGACTCCACCAGATATATAATATGGTAAATAATGTGGTCGTTTGTGTATTTACGTGGTCGGTGACGTCGTAATACTCGTGGGTAACAAAGTCTGTGTATTTACTGTGTGAGAGTTTTCATGGTGTCAGGGTCACTCTGGGTCCATCACCGGGCTACACACACTCACCCAGTCTCTCTCTCTCTCTCTCTCTCTCACACACTCAACCTCTCTCTCTCACTCACTCACTCACCCAGTCTCTCTCTCTCTCACACACACACACACACACTCACCCTGTCTCTCTCTCTCTCTCTCTCTCTCTCTCTCTCTCTCTCTCACAAACACACACACTCACCCTCTCTCTCTCTCACAAACACACACACTCACCCTCTCTCTCTCTCACAAACACACACACTCACCCTGTCTCTCTCTCACAAACACACACAATCACCCTGTCTCTCTCTCACAAACACACACACTCACCCTGTCTCTCTCTCACAAACACACACACTCACCCTGTCTCTCTCTCACACACACACACACACTCACCCTGTCTCTCTCTCACACACACACACACTCACCCTGTCTCTCTCTCTCACACACACTCACTCACTCACTCACCCTGTCTCTCTCTCACAATCACACAACGGTGGACAGTGTCACTCACACACACACATGCAGACAGTATAGAAAGTGACAGATTGAAACTTTAATGTTATTTCACTTTGAGACGCAGAGTTTCTCAGTGATTTCGGAGCAGTAACATATTCACTGTCGGCGCTGACGGCTCCGCGTCTCAACACACAATCAGTACCTCTTCAGAAAAGCTCATGCTCCACTGCAGTCTGTACAGTAGCTGTGTGTGTGTGTGTGTGTGTGTGTGGTCAGGACCCCGAGGGTCAGAGGGAGGGGGAGGAAAGGCGGTGATATGTGAGGATGCATCAGTTTAGATGGCATTAGACAGGAGTCTGTCCTCCCATTTCCACAGAACCGGTTCTGAGAGACTCTAGATCTTTCTGACGTCCCTAAAGCCTCCAATCTGATGTGTGTGTGAGCTTGAGTCCCCAGATCATCCTTGACGCTCCTGAGCACATTGTTCTCTTGAGCACATTG